>NC_064849.1:73977162-74182162 GCF_024139225.1 Suncus etruscus | reverse complement strand
AATCTTTAAGATTTCCTCTTTTATGGTGTGTGCTTTGTATCTTGACAAAGTACTCTAGAAAGATGGCAAAGTAAATGTCTTCCAAGTCAATTAATTATTCAATTTCGCATTCTATTTATGTGTAGAATCCCATTTTTGCTTGTTATAAAAATCAACCTGAAAATTATTAACCCAATGAAAATCTTGTGAACAGACTCCATATTATTCTGTCCTCAAATACTTTATTTTTCATGAATTATTCTATTTGTGTTCAAATCATGTCAAATATCATATAAGATACTATCTCTGTTCAAATGTTCCATATCTGGTTCATCTCCAGGCCCTATAAATTTAATTCTCAGTAATCTTTCCAATTGGCCCATTTCACTCCCATTATCCTTATTTTTCTCTACTGTGAGGTTCATTGGATTATGATAACAATCTTTTAACTATTATTTCTGTATCACCATTCAAACTCTTGCTTCATGTACAGTGTGATTTATGAGTCATATTTGACCACAAAAGTCTATTACTTAAATGACCACATAGAGCTACTGCTTTGAGGATAAAATCTAAACACTTTCTTGCAGTTTTCTATTTCTCTTACATAAACACTTTCTTGTGGTTTTCTAAATATTGTATTAATTGTCTTTTATCTCTTTTGTGTCATCCGTAGTTACTATTCCTATCATCATTAATCTAGAAGAAAATGTATTTTTGTTACCTCTGGGACTTCAAAATTCTTATCTTTTCTTAAGATTATTTTAGTATATATCTACTTCAATACTGCTTCATAAATTTTTAGTTTCTGGTTTATCCCTAGCAGTGTTCAGGGATTATTCCTGACCCTGTACACTGCATCCCATCTTGAGGGGCTCAAGGTACTATATGAGATATCGGGATCAAACCCATATCTGCTACATACAAGTCAAGCACTTTACCTGTTGCTCTATTTCTCTAGCTTTAAATACTGCTTCTAATTTTTTTTGAAATGATTTCTAAAGACAATGAACTAGAGCCTCAAATTTTTTCTTCACATTTTAGTTATAAATGATTAAATTTCCCACATTTAGTGTTCAAATCACACTGTAGTCATAAATATCTTTTGTATAGCTTATGTGAACCTAGAAAAGAATAAATTAACAATATAAAAATTATATAGATAAAAATAGAGGAATAACTTAGTGAGCTACATTGCATGCTCTCAACCACAGCTAGATCCCTGTTATCACATGGCCTTAAGTTTCACATAGACATAAGTAGTGTTGTATCACTGTGTCTGATCTTAAAATAGGCCAGACTAGTTGTCCAAGTATCTTTAACAGTGGTTTTCAAGTCCTGAGATCCTGGCTTTGGAGGCCCTCCAAATAAAAATGCAATTTTTCTTTCATATTAACTTTTTTTCTTTCCATTAAAATATTTCTGTAGTCTATGAAAAAGGTCCTTTAAGAGTATTTAACTATGAGTAATGATCTTTTATAGACTGAAGTTGTTTTGGAAAAGGGAGAACAGAATTATAAAAAGCAACATTTTGTTTTTAAAATATTTTGAGTCTTGATAAAAAGATTCCATAATACATCAAATTTAAAAAGAAACATGGAGTCGTAGCAGTGGCGTAAGCAGTAGGGTGTTTGCCTTGTACATGCTATCAATAGGACGTTTGATTCCCCAGAGTGCCACATGGTCCCCTAAGTCAGGAGCAATTTCTGCGTGCATAGCCAGGAGTAACCCCTGAGCGTCACTGGTGTGATCCAAAAACAAATATATGTATATATAATTTTTCTGTCTCTACAGAGAAGAAAACTATTTTATAACCTAATGTGTGGGAATGATAACATTTATTTCTTAACTCATTTGGTAAGTATATATTTTTGAATTATTATTCTTTTTAAAAATTATTCCTTGGCTGGTCCTATAAAAGTGTGACATTTTATTGCTGTCTATTAATACAGTTTATATATCAATGTTACTCATGATCTCATTTTCTTCTTAAACAATACAGTGTTTCTTTCAATTAAAAAGTAGGGTCCATCAAGCTTGTTTTCTCCAGAAACAGACTTCCAATTTATTAGATATATAAAACAAATGTCTGTCAAAGAGAACTGCATAACTTTGTCAAATATGATGGGCATTTTCTCTATGAAAAGAAATATTTCAGGAAAGCAAAGTAGTTCTTAATGGCAGAGTTCATTCTTGGCATGTTAGAATCTCTGACCTTAGTCCCCTACCTCTGGCATCACCCTAGAACCGCTGTGTTCTAGGTGTCTATGGAGTACCAACTGGTGCTATATCACACTCCTGGCAGAATACCACAAAGGATACCTCTACGGCTATGCTCCATTGAATGTGATCCCTATAAAAATTCCCTTCTTAGTCTGCCTTCCATGATATCAGCATATAAACCTTCTAAAACAAGGTGAATACGCTGTATGAGATATACTCTTGCTTTACTTTTCAATGTCACTGTGCATTTATCTGCATTTGTGTAATTTGTGTTGATAGTTAATCATTTGGATAATAACTAAATTCTATTTCTCTGAGGAATATTGTTATAGATGTTAATTATAGATATTAGTACAATATTTCCCAAGAAAAATGTCATTTTGTTGTTTCAAGCATTATTGTTGTCATTTCTGAGAGTAGCTTACCATTTATTCTTGATTACTTTAAAATAAACTGTTCTCTCAGTATAATTAAATGTTGCAGGTTAATTTGACTGTAAGTTGTTCAATGATGAATTTTTGTCATGTATTTTCAATTTTAATTGTTTTAGGATCATGTCACTGATTATAGAGCAACTGAATTGCAATGGAGAGGCCTGGATATAAAAAAGTCAGTAATGTTCTGTGTAATTTTCTCTCCAGGATAAAATTATGAAATTATATATAATTTGGAGTTATGATTTTAGTTCAATTGATGCAGTCTGTAAAATTTACATAGCTATAGAAGAGAAATGGAAAAGAAAAGAAGTCTGCTATAGTTTGGAACCTGTATTGGGAAAAGGAATTTTAGCATTCAGTAGTCTTCTTCTATAAACTAGTGAGCTGTAAGCCTGCATAGAATTTGATACGAGACTTCCATTGAATCTTGTGGGTAACAAGAGTAAGGAATTTTGTGTTTCCATTCATGCTTATGGTCCCCACATCTACATATCCTCTGCATCTCCCTTCTTAATATGTGGCCTATCCAGCTTTCATTCTTTCACTCTGGAAAGTGTACTAGTTCTCTTTTGAATGTGTTACTATCTCTCTTTCTTATCCACTTCTCTTTCATTGAACCTCCAAATAAAACCTGTTTTTTATTTAAAAAAAAAATACGGAAACCTTCTGTGATGGAAGCAAGATACTTATTTTAGGATGTTAAATAGCTCCTGGGAACTAAAGAGTGCATTGAGAATATCTATGTAATAGATATTGATATCTAGCTAATTTTATATGTTTTTGTTTTGAACACACTTGGTGAAGTGCAGGGCTGATTCCTAACTCTCAGTTCAGGAATTACTGAATCGAGGTGGAATCGAGGGAGGTTGTTATATGGGGAACTGTATATAGAACTCAGGCTGACTGCATGCAAGTCAAACGCAATCCACACTATTATCTTTCCAGCCCAAGATCATTTTAGTTTGGAAAATAAATAATATATTTTAATTATAGAAAGAACAGTTTTATCTAAAATAACTAAAAGTTAGATATTGCATGAGGTTTTTTTTTGCCTAGAAAATTCTAGGAGATAATTCTTGTGTAAAAATGACACAAACTCTTTTACAAATTGATATTTGACTATCACTATATATCATAAAATTACATGTGCAACAGGTAAGAGTGGTGATAATATCTAGCAATCCTCATTCCTGATCTATGCTCAAGAGTCACTTGCAACAGTGCTTTGGTGAACATATGTAGTTTCAGGTTAAGTTAGGGCTGGTTATGTGCAAATCACTTTTGTTTTCAAGCCTCACAGAAAGATTTTTTTATTTATGAATTTAGTGTGCAAGTATGGAAAGACTGCAATGTTTTGAACTCTTCCATCAATAAAAAAAGAGAAGGAAAGCTTATCTATATAATGTTAAGTATGATCATCATAGTATGTGATATATAAATGTATATGAAAAAGTAATGTTTTGCTTTTAAATTTTGGAGGAAACATTTTCAAAGTAAAAATAGTAAAGGTAGTTTAGGGCCAGAGTGGTGACACAAGCGGTAGGGTGTTTGCCTTCACACATAACCTAGGAAGGACCATGGTTTGATCTTCTGGCATCCCATATGTTCCCCCAAGAAGGAGTGATTTCTGAGTGCATAGCCAGGAGTAGCCCCTGCTTGTCACTGAGCGTGGCCCCAAAAGCAAAAATAAATAAATAATAAAGATTTTTTTTCTTTAACAGGTAAATAATGTTAATTGTGATACAACTTGGTAAGTGAAATATACATATATATAGTATTTTCTAGAAAAAAAATATGAAGTGTTCATTTTAGTGCACATGTTTTTGTTGAAACAAATGGTTCTGAGGGAAATATCACTCTTCTCAAGCCAGTATAGTTGAATTTTCATATCAATTTATTTTATACTTGAGAGTTGTTCTTTGTGTAGGGAGATATGGATCCATATGAGATTTATGCCTAAGAGAACTAAGAGTAAATATTGTTTGCAATATGAGCATCTTTATCCCTGAATTTGCTGACAAGCATACATCATTTTATATCTGTTGACTGTATATTATTCATACAGGACAAAGATGAGAATAAAACTTCTAAGAAATTGAGGTTTTTTGCTAGCATATTTAATACCGGCTTTTAGAATTGGGAAAATCAACACCAGAGAAACAAGGCAAACCTTCTGAGTTTGTTTCATGAATCTCAACAAAACACTATAATATTATATTTCAAGAGAAAAGCATATTAGCAACAAAATAGCAAAAAAAAATTTTGACCAGGACTTCAAATATGGCCATTAAATTTTGCCTAATTAATATTTTTAAAATAAATCTCTACTCAAAATGATCACCTTTATATTGTGTCTTTTATTGTTTAGGAGTTAGACAACAGTCCTGGAGTTCCTTGGCTTAATCTAATATCTTAATATATTAATCTAATATCTTAATCTAGTGTCTTAATATAATATCGACCATCATTATCACATGACCATTTCTATGTATCTATATCTGCTTATGATTTCTCTAATAAAGATACCTGTTTTTGGGTTTGGGTACTTGGAGATTTTGTTTGATCTTATTTATATTTAACACATTATGCTACAAATTATGAAAGACTCTTTCCAAATTAGATAATATTCAGGGAAACTGGATGTTAGGTTTTGAACAATTTTATTTTAAGTTCACAGTTTACTTCAGTACAGTTGGTAGAATATGTGTTAGCACCACTTAGAAAAGTTGCATATATATATAAGCAAAACATTGTCAACAGTTGACCATAATTCCTCTTTAAAGGCAGAACTTTAATAACTACGGGTATGTAAGACACATGAAGTTTGGGACCAGAAAGATAGCACAATGTGTAGGATGTTTCCTTTCTCACAGCTAACCCTAGTTTGATCCCAGCATCTCAGGAATGATTTTTGAGTGAGAGCCAGGAATAATCCCTAAGTACTGCCAGATGTGGCCCAGAAACCAAAAATAAACTAAATAAAATAAAGACATGGAATTAAAGACATGAAGAAAAACAGCACAGTAAATTTTACTTTGTTTTTTTGTTTGTTTGTTTTTATTTCGTTCCACACCCAATAAACTAAATAAAATAAAGACATGAAATTGAAGGCATAAAGAAAAACAGCACAGTAAATTTTTTTTGTTTGTTTGTTTGTTTTTATTTCGTTCCACACCTGGTGACATTGAAGGGTTACTCCTAGCTAGGCACTCAGACATCGCTCCTGGCTTGAGGGACCATATGGGACACTGGGGGATAGAACTACTGTCCGTCCTGGGTTAGCCACATGCAAGGCAAACACCCTACAGTTATGCCATCACTCTGGGACCTGACAGTACAAATTTTTAAAAAATTTAAATTGAAGTGAGCCTCAAAATAGAGAAATGTATTAAAATAAATCATAGGTTGGAGCCAATGCGATAGTGCAGTAGGAGGGCAATTGCCTTGCACACGGCTGATCCAGGATGGATATTGGTTCGATGCCCTGTGTCCCATATGGTCCCCCTAGCAAGGAACGATTTTTGAACGCACAACCAGGAGTAACCCCTGAGCATCACCTGGTTGGCCCCAAAACCAAACCAAACCAACAAACCAAAAAAACCCCAAATTTAAATTTTAAATTGAGATTAAATTTATTCTTTAATACATATATAATTTATTAAAATTTTATGGTTTCCCCCAAATAAGTAATATAGACTATTTAAAATTCACTTATTTAGTAAACCCAATTCTAAATGAAATGTTAAATTTTTGTTTTCCTAAATGATTTTGCTATTATTCATATGTAAACAATGTCAAAATGAATCATTCATATATTTCTTCATTGAAGTCAAATACTAAGATCTTAAGTTATGCGGAAGTTGGGTTTATGTCTGCTAGTTAAAAAATGACCTGTTTCTGGGCCGGAGAGATAGCATGGAGGTAGAGCATTTGCCTTGCATGCAGAAGGACTGTGGTTCAAATCCC
Source organism: Suncus etruscus (assembly GCF_024139225.1). NCBI lineage: Eukaryota > Metazoa > Chordata > Mammalia > Eulipotyphla > Soricidae > Suncus > Suncus etruscus. The sequence goes on along the minus strand of NC_064849.1, from coordinate 74,175,557 downwards.
AGCAACCCAATGGTCCCCTGTCAGGATCTATTTCTGAGTATAGAACCAAAAGTAATCCCTGAGCACTGCTGGGTGTGACCCCAAAACAAACAAAAAAAGACCTGTTTCTTTTTTCCAATACTAAGGAAGAAAATCTATCATTTTACCAATGTTTGCTGAGCCATATCCAAAAATTCCAGGCAAATTACCCATCATTATGGTATTGTAATTTCCCTACCAAATTAAAAATATTTGCAGATACTGTAAAAAGAAATGAAACCATACTGAGAAAGTTGAAGTAACAAAAATTAAGGAGTCAGAGAAAATATGTTATTGAACCATTAATAAACAATTTATTGAAGTAACATTTCACATGATAAAAACGAACGCCACAAAGTTTATTAGTTGAGGTCTTTTAAATTATGTTTATACTTCTAGAAATAAATATTTAATATGGTGACATTTAATATTTTATCATCAAAATATATTTTTATTTCTCAGACATAAATGTCTTAATAAAACTCCTGAAGATATCTAGAAAAATTACTACTAATTACAGAGAAAGTGACAATGCCTAATATTTAAATTAATAACCCAATTTCAAAATCAGTGGTGGATTATCTTAACATTATTAAAAACGATCTTTCAAAATAGTGTCACTTTTCTTAAAATGTAAATTGTGCTAAATTTAAAATTTAATAGTTTTATGCTTTTCAAAAATGATAATTATTCTATAAATACAGAATATTAGAAAATTACAGGTAAGATAGAACAATATATAAAATATATCTGTAATGGAGATGAATGTTTCTACTCAGATTATCTTCCTGTGCTTTATACAAAAATACTATCTTCTCTTTATGAAAATTTCTTCATGAAATCAAGTTCATGATAATCAAATAAGCAGTCTTATTTGTTTGAATTTTGGAGATAAGTACTGTAAGTAAAATTGATTTCTATTAAATTATCATTTAGCATAACTAACTAGGATTTATGTGGGTACATATAATAGGTGTTAAATACATTATCGGGCGTAGAACTATACTATAGTGGGTAGTGTGCTTGCCAAGCAAGTGGCCAAGTGCAATTGACCAACTCAGATTCAATATCTGTCATCATATATATTCCCCTAAGCACCACCAGGTTTCATCCCTCAGCATCCCTAGAGTGTTCTCCTTTCTAAATAAGTGTGCATGTGTGTATGTGTGTTTGTATGACACAAGAAGGACTAATTATAAAGCCATAAATATATACATATTGTATTATATGAATAAGAAGTTTGATATAAACCATAAAACTCACACATAGTATTATATGAATAAGAAATTTTACATAGGAGTACAGTTTTCTTGTGTTTTTAATGTGCACTTAAGCAAGCAAAACCTCTTTATGTAAAGCACACTGAATATATTTATGACCCCAGTTTTATCATTCACTTTTTAGTTCTCAAAACAATTTTATAGGCAATTAAATAATAATAATAACAATAACAATTAAATAACAAATAACAATAGTGACATCAACAATTAAGTCTATGAATCAGTTTAATTTACGCATAAGGAAAAACTAAATTGTGGGCCAGAGCAATAGCACAGTGGTAGGACGTTTGCCTTGCATAAGGCAGATCTAGGACTGATCTTGGTTTTATTCCTAGGCATCCCATAATATTCACCAAAGCCAGAAGCAATTTCTAAGCACATAGTAAGGAGTTGTAACACCTGAGCATAACATGGTGTGTCCCCCAAAAGACCTAAATTATTATTAAAATTACATAGAATGATCAAAGGCAATAAGTAGATAATGATTGGTAAATTAGCATATTTAATTATATTTCCTTAAAACTCGTAGAAATTGTTTACAGAATTACTGAGTACAAGGAAAGTTCATGTTTACTAGCGTGTCTATCTATAAATTTCGGAAAGAAAAAATATCAAAACTGACTCTTTTTGTTTTTGGTGTTTGGGGGTGCACATCTGGTGGCACTCAGGAGTTACTGCTGGCTCTATGCTCAGAAATTCTCCTGGCAGGCACGGGGGACCATATGGAATGCAGGATTTGAACAAATATCAGTCCTGGGTCTTCTACTTGCAAGGCAAAAGCCCTACCGCTGTGCTATTTCTCCAGCCCCCAAAAAGTGACTTTCTAATGGAAACTTATGGGTACCTAATAAGGACATGGGCAGGTAATCTTTTATTTATCTGTCTCCAACACACTAACCAATATATTACCATGCCTATGCTTGTTGATACCACATTTCATTGCATTATTGTAGTTTTTCTACTAAGACAGGTCGTTAAATCCCAAGAAAAATGAGTAATGGAAATATAATAGCTATATCAAAAGTGTACCACATACAATAATATATGTCCTTTGACATTACAAAGCCTTTTGACATTTTCTTTTATAGTCTTTCTAATATATTATCTATCATCTAATCTAACTAATTTAATCTATATCTATCTAATCTATCATCTATCTATTTATAATTTTAGCAGAGTAAAAGGTAGTACAGCAGGTAGAGAATATTTGCCTTGCATACGACCAGTCTGGAATTGATTTTTGACACTTCTATGATCAATTACGACTGATCCTTGAGCATGTAGACAGGAGTAAGCCTTGAACACTGCTGTGTGTGTCCCCTCAAAACACTAAATAAGTTTAAGATTCTTTATTTTCTGTAAATACATATTTACCTAGGGTAGGTTACTTGAAAACTACTTTCTGTTCCACTATCCTTCCAATTGGTTTTCATTATCTTACCAAGCACATCACATGTTTCAAAAAGGAGCTAGTTACAAGTAAGGTATCTAAATTACTCCTGGTATGAGTTTAATACCCTCCATACATCTTAACTAACTGAAGTTCCAAAATATATGTAAACATTTATGATGAGACATTTTAAAAACTGCCATATCTATTATTATTTTTAGTAAAATGAAACAATAACATGTTTGATTACTTCAAGTCTTCTTAACACAAAGTTTTTATTCAGTGTGTGTTTTTAATACCTTAATAATATAAAATATTTTTGATTTAAATTATATATAAATCACATGAATATTTATTGCTTATTTCTTTAAAATTGTTAAAAATAAAGCTAATGAAAAATCATGAAATTACATCATAGTATAAAAATTTAAACTTAAATGACTGTACAGTGATAGGGTGTTTGCCTTGCATATGGTGAAGAAAGTTTCAATCCATGCACCAACATTCTGTTTATCAGAAATGTTCCCTGAGTACAGAACCAGCAATAGTCCTTGAGCAACCGCTGGGGCTTGCACCCATCCCCCAAAACTAGTAAAAATAGTCTGTGCGTTTTCTATATATAAACTCATATTTGGTATTATTGAATTATTGGGAGGGCAAACTCAGTGATGTTCAGGGATTACTCCCTGGCTACTCACTCAGAAATTACTCCTGACTTGGGGAACTATCTGGGTTGCCGGGGATCAAACCATGATCAGTCCGTAGGTCAGCACATGCAAGACAAATTGCCCTACTGGTTGTGCCACCGCCCGCTTTCGGTATCCATATTTGCCATTATTGAAGTAAAAAATTAGTGCAATTTGAAGAAATATATTTTTGAAGGGTCTTGGGGCCACACCTGGTGGAACTTGGCATTTTTCTGGCTCTGCACTCAGAACTCACTCCCGAGGAGATTTGAGGAAAATATGGAATCTAGGTATCTAACCTCAGGTTGGTCTGCATTCAAGAAAAATTCCCTTCCAGCTGTGCTCTGGCTCCAGCCCTAGAGAGATACAATTTTCACAATTTTAAAATATGGTTGGAATAATTCTTTTATGCTATTTTCCATCGGTAACAAAAATTAAGCAGTGCAACTAAAAAAATGTCATTTCAGGTTTAAAAAACTCATTAAATATCTCAAACACAGAGGTCATTTGTCTAGAAATTATTTAGTGTTTCTCAATTTGGCCTCTGTGTTTACAACCCAAAATTCAAGGGTCCATGGACGAAATTCACATAAATGTGAACCATGGCATTAGACTAGGGAGCAAACTTATATGGCCAGTGGTCAGAGGAAAGAAAAACGATCAGAGAACTGCAATCACTAAAGGTTGTGAAAGATTCATCTAATCTATTTGTTTTCTGTTCTCTAGATATGTCTTAATCAGTTCACAAACTCTGCCAGTTTCTGAAGATATTTGATTCTCTTTCTGGACAAATATGTTCTGCAAACTTTGCATCAATTACAGTGTCTAAATTTACATTGTGGAAAAGAAGAGTTCAGATCTCAAGGGGGAAACTGAAAATTGCCACAGTTCAGTTTATATATGTATTATTTTAAAATTTTTATGATATATTTTTACTAATTTATTTTCCAATTCATCTTTAAAATATGTATTTAAGTAAAAATAAGTTTATATATTGTATGATTTTAAGTATTATGTACAATTACTAATTGTAACAGTTAGATTTAAGAAATAACATTAATTATAAAATTATATATTACTAGGAAAAATAAGACACAACAGCCACCCAATTTTCCAGTTTCAGTTAACCAGAGTCAACTATAATTTGAAAATAATATGTATGTAAATATAATAAGAGTACACTAAGTGTCCATTAATTACAGAATACTGTTATTATTTTTCTACTTAGAAACTATAAGATAGCACGTAGAATGCTTTCCTCAAATATTGCTAATGGTGTTTCAATCCCTGTAAGTCCATATGATTTTTGAATCTAGCCAAGAGTGATTCCTGAAAAGCCATCAGGAATAGTAGCTCAGGAGTATTCCCTGAGCACCACTGGATATAGCCCAAATAAAGGTCATAATAATGTTAATAATAATAATAAAAATAGCAATAGTAATTATTGTATTTTTAAAGTTATGGATGTTTATTCCGAATGTGCCTAATAAATTTTATCAAAATTATATACTGAATAGATATAGAAAAAAATTTTAAGTCTATGTTTTCAAGTTTTTTGTGGGTTTCAGGAATATATCTCTTAAGTTAAAGGGAAGAGAACTCTAATTGAGAAAGAAGTTAAGCAGTTACTTTAAAGTCTAATTTACTGAGTCTGGAGGGATAGTATAGGGGGTAGAGTATTTATTTGCTTTGTATATGGTGGAACTAAGTTTGACATCCATCACTTACCGTTAATAGGGATTCCGGAGTACACAGAGTAATCCATACGCACTACCAGATTTATTAAAAAATGATAAAACATAAAGTAAAATGTGATTTAGTATCTTCATTTATATATTTATGAATTACTATTATTATGCGGGTTGCAGTTATAGTACAGCACGTAAGGCACTGACCTTTGAGACTGCTGAGTGCTGAGTTTTATACTTATTTTCATTTCCATTCCACATAGAGGTATCAATTCAACCTACAATATACAAATGATAGTTTGAAGACTATAAAAAGTGATATCTTGAGTACAGAGCAAAAGTGACCCACTTCTCTGTATTATCTCCAACAAAAATTATATGTGGGGGGGCAGAGAGATAGAATAGTGTGTAAGACTGCTTCAATGCACATATAGAGGCTCCATCCTCTGCAGCAAATATGGTTTCCCAAAAACCACCACAAGTGACACTTGAGTACAGAATCAAGAGTCAGCCCTGAGTATAGCTAGTTGTTGGCTAAATTTAAACAAATGAATGATTAATAGAAATATTCATGTAGAATTTATTACACCAGTAATTACTGTGTATATTGTCATTACATGTCAAATCTTTTTTTGAATTTTGTTTCTTTATTTAAACATCTTGATTACATATATGATTATGGTTAGGTTTAAGTCATGTAAAGAACACCCCCTACTCCAGTGCAACATTCCAACCACCAAGGTCCCAAATCTCCCTCAATCCCACCCCACCCCCACCTGTACTCTAGACAGGGTTTCCAGTTCCCTCATTCATTCACATGATTATGGTAGTTCTCTATGTAGTTATTTCTATAACTGCACTCACCACTCGTTGTGGTGACCATCATGAAGTGAGCTGGAGTTCCAGCCCTACTTACATTATATCTGAGGATTGTTGCAAAAATGACTTTTATTTTTCTTAAAACCCATAGATGAGTGAGACTATTCTGAGTCTCTCTCTCACCCTCTGACATATTTCACTCAGCATGATAGATTCCATGTACATCCATGTATAGGGAAATTTCATGACTTCATCTCTCTGACGGCTGCATAATATTCGATTGTGTATATGTACCACAGTTTCTTTAGCCATTCGTCTGTTGAAGGGCATCTTGGTTGTTTCCAGAGTCTGGCTATTGTGAATAGTGCTACAATAAATATAGGTGTGAGGAAGGGGTCTTTGTATAGTGTTCTTGTGTTCTTAGGGTATATCCCTAGGAGTGGAATAGCTGGGTCAAATGGGAGCTCAATTTTCAGATTTTGGAGCAATCTCCATATCGCTTTCCATAGAGGTTGGACTAAACGCCATTCCCTCCAGCAGTGGATAAGAGTTCCTTTCTCTCCACATTCCCGCCAGTACTGATTGTTCTCATTCTTTGTGATGTGCGTCACATCACAAGGTGTGATGTGGTATCCCATCATTGTTTTGATTTGCATCTCCCTGATGACTAATGACGAGGAGCATTTTTTCATGTGCCTTTTGGACATTTGTATTTCTTTTTTTATAAAAGCATCTGTTCATTTCTTCTCCCCAATTTTTGATTGGGATTAGATTTTTTCTTGTAAAGTTCTGTCAGTATCCTGTATATTTTGGATATTAGCCCCTTATCTGATGGGTGTTGGGTGAATAGTTTTTCCCACTCAGTGGGTGACTCTTGTATCCTGGGCACTATTTCTTTTGAGGTGCAGAAGCTTCTCAGTTTAATGTATTCCCATCTGTTGATATCTACTTCCACTTGTTTGAAAAGTGCAGTTTCCTCCTTGAAGATGCCTTTAGTCTCAATGTCATGGAGTGATTTACCGACGTATTGTTCTATATGCCTTGTGGTATCAGGTCTGATATCAAGAACTTTAATTCATTTGGATTTTACCTTCGTACATGATGTTAACTTGGGGATCTATACTCGCTTTTTTGCAAGTGGGTAACCAGTTATTCCAGCACCACTTGTTGAAGAGGTTTTCCCTGCTCCACTTAGGATTTCTTGTTTCTTTGTCAAAAATTAGGTAATTGTATGTCTGGGGGATAATGTTTGAGAACTGAAGCCTATTTCACTTATCTGGGATCTGTATTTATTCCAAAACCATGCTGTTTTGATAACTATTGCTTTGTAGTAAAGTTTAAAGTTGAGGAAAGTAATGCCTCCCATTTTCCTTTTCCCTAGAAGTGCTTTAGCTATTTGAGAGTGTTTATTGTTGCAGATGAACTTCATGAGTGTTTGATCCACTTCTTTGAAGAATGTCATGGGTATTTTTAAGGGGATCGCATTATATCTGTATAATGCTTTGGGAAGTATTACCATTTTAATGATGTTAATCCTGTCAATCCATGAGCAGGGTATGTGTTTCCTTTTCCATATGTCCTCTCTTATTTCTTGGAGCAGGGCTTTATAGTTTTCTTTGCATAGGTCCATCATGTCTTTGGTCAAGTTGTCTCAAAGATATTTGAGTTTGTGTGGCACTATTGTGAATGGGATTGCCTTCTTGACTTCCTTCTCTTCCCTACCATTATTGGTGTATAAACAAAGCCATTGATTTCTGTGTTGTAGCCTGCCACCTTGCTATATGAGTCTATTGTTTCTAGAAGCTTTTTGGTAGAGTCTTTAGAGTTTTCTAAGTAGAGTATCATGTCGTCTGCAAACAATGAGAGTTTGACTTCTTCCTTTCCTATCTGGATTCCTTTGATATGTTTTTCTTGCCTGATTGCTATAGCAAGAACTTCCAGTACTATGATGAAGAGGAGTGGTGAGAGTGGACAGCCTTGTATTGTACCAGAATTTAGAGGAAAAGCTTTTAGTTTTTCTCCATTGAAGATAATATTTGCCATTGGCTTGTGGTAGATGGCTTCAACTAGATTGAGAAAGGTTCCTTTCATTCCCTTCTTGCTGAGAGTTTTGATCAAGAATGGGTATTGGACCTTATCAAATGCTTTCTCTGCATCTATTGATATGATCATGTGATTTTTATTTTTCTTGTTGTTGATGTGTATGATGTTGTTAGATTTATGGATGTTAAACCATCCTTACACTCCTGGGATGAAACCTACTTGGTCATAGTGTATGATCTTCTTGATGATGTATTGGATCCTATTTGCCAAGATTTTGTTTAAGATCTTTGCATTAGCATTCATCATAGATATTGGTCTGTAATTTTCTTTTTTGGCAGCATCTCTGTCTGGCTTTGGTATCAAGGTGATGTTAGCTTCATAAAAGCTGTTTGGGAGTGTTACCGTTTTTTCAATTTCATGGAAGAGCCTGGCTAGGATTGGTAGTAGCTCCTATTGAAATATTTGAAAAAATTTATTAGGAAATCCATCTGGGCCTGGGCTTTTCTTTTTGGGCAGATGTTTGATTACAGTTTCAATTTCCTCAGTAGTGAGGGGTGTGTTTAGATATGCTACATCCTCCTTACTTAAATGTGGAAGGTTTTAAGTGTCCAAGAATTTTTCCATTTCTTCTAGGTTCTCATGTTTAGTAGCATAAAGTTTCTCAAAGTATTCTCTGATTACCCTTTGGATCTCTGCAATATCTGATGTGATCTCCCCCTTTTCATTTCTAATACGGGTTATCAGGTTTATCTCTCTCTTTCTTTGTGAATTTTGCCAATGGTCTGCCAATCTTGTTTATTTTTTTAAAGAACCAACTTCTGCTTTCGTTGATCTTTCTAATTGTTTTTTGGTTTTCCACTTCATTGATTTCTGCTTTCAGCTTAGTTATTTTCTTCTGTCTCCCTATTTTCAGTTTCTTTTGTTGGTCATTTCCTAATTTTTTGAGCTGCGTCATTGTTATTCAGGTAATCCCCTTCTTCCTTCCTGATGTGTTATTATAGAGCTATAATTTTTCCTCTCAGGACCGCTTTTGCTGTGTCCCATAGATTCTGGCAGTTTGTGTCTTTATTATCATTTGTTTCCAGGAAAGTTTTGATTTTTTTTATTTCATCTCGGACCCACTGGTTGTTCAGTAGCAGGGTGTTTAATTTCCAAATGTTAAAGTTTTTCTTCTGTGTGGCTTTGTAGTTCACATATAATTTCAGAGCCTTGTGATCAGCAAAGGTAGCCTGCAAGATTTCTATTCTCCTGATTTTATGGAGGTATGTTTTATGTGTCAGCATGTAGTCTATCCTGGAGAATGACCCATGTACATTGGAGAAGAATGTGTATCCAGGTTTTTTGGGATGGAGTGTCCCATATATTTGTACTAGTCCTCTTTTTTCCATTACTCTTTTCAGGGCTAGTATTTTTTGTTGGGCTTCAGTCTGGTTGACCTATAAAGTGTTGACAGGGCCATGTTGAGGTCTTCCACAATTATTGTGTTATTATTGATTTCTTCTTTCAGATTTGTTAGTAATTGTATTAGAAAATTTGCTGGTCTCTCATTGGGTGCATATATGTTTAATAGTCTGATTTCTTCCTGTTGCACATATCCCTTGATTAGTATATAGTGTCCATCTTTGTCCCTTGTCACTTTTCTGATTATAAAGTTGGTGTCATCAGCTATTAATATGGCCACCCAGCTTTTTTGAGGGTGTTGTTTGCTTGGACGATTTTCCTCCAGCCTTTGATTTTGAGTCTATGTTTGTTCTGACTATTCAGATGTGTTTCCTGTAGGCAGCAGGAGGTTGGATTAATATTTTTGACCCATTTTGCCACTCTGTCTTTTCATTGGTGAATTTAGTCCATTGATATTGAGGGAGATGATTGTCATAGGATTTAATGTCATCTTTGTAGATATGTTTGCTGTGTTTGTTGGTCTCTCTTGTCTTAGAGTAGACCTGTCAGTTTTCTCTTTAAGGCTGGTTTATCATCTGTGAAGTTTCTGAGCTGTTGTTTATCCATGCAGCTATGAATTCTTCCTTCAGACCTGAACATGAATCAGGCTGGGTACAGTATTTTCGTGAGGCATTCATTTTCATTCAGTCTTGTCACAATATCCCACCACTGTCTTCTGGCCTTTAGAGTTTCTTGTCACATGTCTGCTGTAAGTCTTAGGGATGCTCCTTTGAATGTAATTTCCCTTTTGATCTTGCTACTTTCAGTATTTTATCTCTATCTGTGGGCTTTGTCATTGTAACGAGGATGTTTCTTGGGGTGTTTTTCTTTGGATCTCTTTTAGCTGGTACTCTTCGGGTATGCAGGATTTGATTGCATATTGTCAGGGACCTGACAGCCCCACACCCGTGGTCTGCTTCCACTGCTGCTTTGCAGAACTTCCTGGTATAGCTGCTCTCGATGTCCCCCACCCCGGGGCTTAGGAAATGAGTAAAAAACAAGACAAAGTTATCACAAATTGTGCTAACTAACATAATGCCTGAGGAGGTTTGCTAAACTACATTGCCAGCCTTGTTCCTATTGACCTTTCAAGCTTGAGTTAAGATCTAGGTTTAACTTTATGTTTAGTAAGAACATTGGGTAATTGTAAATGTTTTAAAGGTAAATGCCTTCATGTTACACATTTCTTTGTGGCTTGGTATATAATCTCTGTGAACTTTGCAATAAACGACTCTTGATCAGAATCTTGTCTTGAGTCCTATATGTTCCCCTCCCCAAATCTTTTACAGGTTAAATCCTCTTCATGACCCATGAATAACTGGTGACCCCCATCCTTGCAAGCAGGTTTGGGTGGTTGCAGGTGGCACCCAACTTGGGGCAAGAAAAATGGATTTTTAACTGGACGGCATTGACATGGAGTGCATCTTGAGAGTCTGCTCATCAGACATCAGGTCAGTCTTTATTTTGAAGACTATGGTGCAGAGAGGTTAGTCTAATAAGTCAACTTAAATCCTCTGTCCCATAGCCCGCCAGAATGGGGGCCCAATTTTCTAAGGAGGTGACTTTCTTAAAATAATTCAAGACAACATTACAGGACAGACATATCAGAATTAAGAAAAAGGATTTAGCTAGATTTTTTGTTTTTATTAAGGATGTGTGTCCCTGGTTTATCTCAACACGTCCCCAAATAATGTGAGTACTTGGGACAAATTGGGACAAATTGTCCACCTACTTTGACAAATATGGTGGCACCGCACAGCAGGAAAACATCTTTTTTTATTGGGGTCTCTTACACATTATTTCTGATGCTAACAATGACCCAGTTAAATCAGGTCTCATTATAAACTGGGAAGGCTGCTAAAGATGTTATTGCCCACATGCTTGCAAGCTTTTTAGTTCTCCCCATTCCTGCCATTCTAAAAATAGACAATGGCTCTGGATACACCAGTAAAAAGTTTTAATTTTTGCTCAAAAATGAATATCATCCATAAAACAGGAATTCCACTTAACTCTCAAGGGTAGGCTATTGTGGAAAGAACCAATCAAACACTTAAAAATAGGCTCAAAAAATTAAGTTTGGCAGAAGAACTTTTTTTCACTTGCCACGGCTTGGCTGCTTTTAAGTCATGCCCTTTTTGTTCTTAATTTTTAACATTGGACTTGCAAGGCCGGTCTGCAGTCTACCTATTCTGGCACCCATACACACAAAATGACTTCTAAATCCGTTCTTGAAGAAATAGCCACAGGCAAATGGTGTGGCCCTTATCCTGTGCTAATTTGGGAAAAGGACAGGCCTGTGTCCACATTTTCTCAACAAATGAGTCCTGATAGTTGCCAGAAGACTAATTATAGCTTTTTAACCCACCCAGGGAAGACATCCCTGAGAGCTGTGTACTTTCTTTTTCAGATGCTGACCATGAAAATGCAAAGCTGCCTGAAGACTGTGCTGATAATTACTCTTTTCCTTCTCCTTTTGACATAGCTATTAAAAAACCAGGCTGGAGATGTTGTAGCACTGTAACAGGCACCTACTCCCTAGTGCATACTCAGGGCCAAATATCTGCCTTAACACAAACTGTTGCTCGGGACGTAGAAGAGTTGAAAATGGGACTTGACTATCTCCAAAAAACTGTGGGCTCTCTTGCTGAAGTTGTATTGCAAAATAGGCGGGGTTTGGATCTATTGTTTTTGAAAGAAGGGGAATTGTGTGCTGCCCTCTATGAGAAATGTTGTATTTTTTTTCTTATAAAAGCACTTTAATTTTTTTTTCTGGTGTCTTTTTTTTAAACACCTTGATTACATACATGACTGTGTTTGGGTTTCAGTCATATAAAGAACACCACCCATCACCAGTGCAACATTCCCATCACCAATGTCCCAAGTTTCCTTCCTCCCCACCCGACCCCTGCCTGTTCTCTAAACAGGATCTCAATTTCGCTCATACATTCTCATTATTAGGACAGTTCAAAATGTAGTTATTTATCTAACTAAACTCATCACTCTTTGTGGTGAGCTTCCTGAGGTGAGCTGGAACTTCCAGCTTTTTTCTCTTTTGTGTCTGAAAATTATTATTGCAAGAATGTCTTTCATTTTTCTTAAAATCCATAGATGAGTGAGACCATTCTGTGTCTTTCTCTCTCTCTCTGACTTATTTCACTCAGCATAATAGATTCCGTGTACATCCATGTATAGGAAAATTTCATAACTTCATCTCTCCTGACAGCTGCATAATATTCCATTGTGTATATGTACCACAGTTTCTTTAGCCATTCGTCTGTTGAAGGGCAATCTTGGTTTTTTCCAGAGTCTTGCTATGGTAAATATAGTGCTGCATGAATATAGGTGTAAGGAAGGGGTTTTTTGTATTGTTTTTTGTGTTCCTAGGGTATATTCCTAGGAGTGGTATAGCTGGATCATATGGGAGCTCGATTTCCAGTTTTGGAGGAATCTCCATATAGCTTTCCATAAACGTTGAACTAAACGGCATTCCCACCAGCAGTGGATAAGAGTTTTTTCTCCCACATCCCCGCCAACACTGTTTATTCTCATTCTTTGTGGGTGTGTGCCATTCTCTGTGTGTGAGGTGGTATCTCATCGTTGTTTTGATTTGCATCTCCCTGATGATTAGTGATGTGGAACATTTTTTCATGTGTCTTTTGGCCATTTGCATTTCTTCTTTGTCAAAGTGTCTGTTCATTTCTTCTCCCCATTTTTTGATGGGATTAGATGATTTTTTTTGGTAAAGTTCTGTCAGTGCCTTGTATATTTGGAGATTAGCCCCTTATCTGATGGGTATTGGGTGAATAGTTTCTCCCACTCAGTGGGTGGCTCTTGTATCTTGGGCACTATTTCCTTTGAGGTGCAGAAGCTTCTCAGCTTAATATATTCCCATCTGTTAATTTCTGATTTCACTTGCTTGGAGAGTACAGTTTCTTCCTTGAAGATGCCTTTAGTATCAATGTCCTGAAGTGTTTTACCTACATGTTGTTCTATATATCTTATGGTTTTGGGTCTGATATCGAGGTCTTTAATCCATTTGGATTTTACCTTCTTACATGATGTTAGCTGGGGGTCTAAGTTCAATTTTTTGCAAGTGGCTATCCAGTTGTGCCAACACCACTTGTTGAAGAGGCTTTCTTTGTTCCATTTAGGATTTTTTGCTCCTTTATCAAAAATTAGGTGATTGTATGTCTGGGGAACATTCTCTGAGTATTCAAGCTTATTCCACTGATCTGAGGGCCTGTCCTTATTCCAATACCTTGCTGTATTAAGAAAACAACCCCATTCACTATAGTGTCACACAAACTCAAATATCTTGGAATCAACTTGACTAAAAACGTGAAGGACCTATACAAAGAAAACTATAAAACTCTGCTCCAAGAAATAAGAGAGGACATGCGGAAATGGAAGCACATACCCTGCTCATGGATTGGCAGGATTAACATCATTAAAATGGCAATACTCCCCAAAGCACTGTACAGATTTGATGCGATCCCCCTAAAGATACCAATGAAATTCTTCAAAGAAGTGGATCAGGCACTTTTGAAATTTATTTGGAACAATAAACACCCTCAAATAGCTAAAGCAATCATTGGGAAAAAGAATATGGGAGGAATTACTTTCCCCAACTTTAAACTTTACTACAAAGAAATGTTGTATTTTTAAAGATAAACTGGGTTTGGTAAAAGACAGCATACACAGAGTAGAAAAGAGCGTGGAATAGACAAAAAAGAGGTTTAGGCAAAGAGGAAGCATGGTACAAAAACTGGTTTGCAACCTCCCTATGGCTCTCCACCTTGTTGCCCAGTATTTTGGGTCCCCTAATTGGCATTCTTTTGTTCATTTCCTTTGGCCCATGGGCGTTTCGTAAGCTGGCCGACTTTATTAAGCAGCAGGTTGATTATATCGGTGCCAAGCAAGTGGCTTTGCACTACTCTAAGCTGAATGCTTCACAGCAGGACCAAACTGACAAAGCTGAGCTGCAAATAGATGTCTTACAGAGACTTGTCTGCATAGGTCTCTCGGAAAGACCCAGGCTGTGGTTCTTCCAATGACGGGTAAGTTTGCTGTTTGTCTGCAGCAACAACCTAAGACAGGCTTTGCCACCCTTTTTCTCTTTTGCAGTCTACAGTAGAGGGGGAACTATCAGGGACCTGACAGCCTCACACCCTTGGTTTGCTTCTGCTGTTGCTTTGCAGAACTTCCTGGTATAGCTGCTCTCAAGGCCCCCTGCCCCGGAGCTTAGGAAATGAGTAAAAAAACAAGACAAAGTTATCACAAATTGTGCTACCTTACAGGATGCCTGAGGAGGTTTGCTAAACTATTTTGCCAGCCTTGTTCTTGTTGACCTTTCAAGCATGAGTTAAGATCTAGGTTTAACTTTATGTTTAGTAAGAACATTGGGTAATTGTAAATGTTTTAAAGGTAAATGCCTTCATGTTACACATTTCTTTTGGCAGGGCCACCCCCCTACCTCTTTGTGGCTTTGTATATAAGCTCTGTAAACTTTCCAATAAGTAACTCTTGATCAGAATATTGTCTTGATTCCTGTCTATTCCCCTCCCCAAATCTTTTACAGGTTAAGTCCTCTTCGTGACCCATGAATAACTGGCGACCCCCGTCCCTGCAGGCAGGTTTGGGTGGTTGCAGCATGTAGTCTTTAACTCAGGGAGTATCCCTTTGATGATGTCTTTGACGGTTGATTCTTCCTGGAGATCTCCTACCTGGGTCTCTGGGACTCCAATGATTCTTAAGTTGTTTCTGTTGAGTTTATCAAAGACTACTATTTTCATCTGTTCGCATTCCTTGAGTACTTTTTCCATTGCCTGTCAGCTTGTCTTAAGGTTCTTTTCCAATTTCTTCTGTTGCGTTGAGTTTTTCTTCATCACATCTTCCAGTATTCTGATTCTCTCCTCAGCTGCTGATACCCTGCTGGTGAGGCCATCCATTGAGGTTTTCAGTTGAGCTACCGTGTTTTTCAGATCTGTTATTTCAGTTTGGAGTTTTCTGATTTCTTTGTTTTCTGTTCAGATCGATCTATGCTTTCTTTGAGTTCATCAAACATCTTCCATATTTCTATTTTAAGTTCCTTATCATAGAGGTTAATCAGGTAGTTGGAATTTATTAGGTCATCCGAGCTTTTGTCTTCATTCTCTGTGCATGGTGTTTGCCTGCGAGGTTTCCCCACTGTCATGCTTGTACTGTGGTTTTTCCTGCGTGTTGTGGTGGGGTTCATTGGTTAGAAAGAGTGTGCTGCCAGGAAGTGAAGCAAAGCGGCTGTGCTCTTCTGCTGTTTCTAGTTGACAGTTTTTTTTGGGGTGCACTCCCTAGGCCTCTGAGGAGACCTTCAGGGATTCAGAAACACAGGCAGACTGGTGCAGGAGAAGTTTCCCTTGAAGTCCTCAGAGTGAACAAAGGCACAGCAGGGCACAGCCTTTGCAGGCCAGAGAGCTCAAATTATTGGACGGCGACCCCCACAGCCAGAATTTACTCACTGGGCAGCTTCAAAATGCAATTTTTTTGCCGGTTTGCTCCCTAGGCCTCTGGAAAGACCTTCAGGGATTCAGAAACACAGGCAGACAGCCAAATCTTTTATTTTTAACTGCAGTTCTAACAGATTAATAATTACTTTATTATCATGGTATACATAATGAATTTAGACTTTGAGAAGTAAGGGAATTATATGAAGTCAAACAAGTACAAGTAGAAGAATTAAGATAAAAATTCCACAATCCCACTAACATTAGTACCACACAAACTCAAATATCTTGGAGTCAATATAACTAAAGAGGTGAAGGACCTATACAAAGAAAACTACAAAATCCTAATTAAAGAAATAAGAGAGAACAAAAGGAAATGGAGACACATACCCTGCTCATAAATTGGCAGGATTAACATTAAAATGGCAATACTCCCCAAAGCATTGTACAGATTTAATGCAATTCATCTAAAGATACCTATGACATTCTTCAAAGAAGTGGATCAAACACTCCTGAAATTTATTTGAAATAATAAACACCCATGAATAGCTAAAGAAATTTTTAGAAAAGGATTATGAGAGGAATTACTTTCTGAAATTTTAAATTGTATTAAAAAGAAATAGTTATCATATATATTATATATTATTTTATTATATATTATAATATATATTATATATATTATAATATATAATATATATTATAATAGCATGGTATTGGAATAAAGATAGATCCTCAGATCAGTGGAATAGACATAATTATTCAGAGAATGTTCCCCACACATGCAATCAATTAATTTTTGATAAAAGGACAAGATATCCAAATAGAGAAAGGAAAGCCTCTTCAACAAGTGTTCTTGGCACAACTGGTTAGACACTTGCTTAAAAAGAAAATTCAGACCCTTATCTAATACTATGAACATAGGTCAAATCCAAATATTAAAGACCTTGATATCAGGCCTGACACCATAAGGTATATAGAACAACATGTAGGTAAGACACTCCATGACATTGAGTCTAAAGGCATCTTTAAGGAGGAAACATAACTCTCCAAACAAGTTATAGGAGATATAAACAGATGTTTATCAGGCCACAGAGACTCGCTCACATCACAAAGAACAAGAACAATCAGTGATGGAAGGGATATGAATAAAATAACTCCTATTCACTGCTGGTGTGAATGCCATCTAGACCTATCTTTATGGAAAACAGTATGGAGATTCCTCAAAAAACCTGGATATTGATCTCTCATATGATTCAGCTATACCACTTCTAGAGATATACGCTAGGAACACACAAAAAAATACTATTTAAAATGCCTTCCTCACACCTTGTAGCACTGTTTACAATACCAGACTCTGGAAATAGCCAAGATGCCCTTCAATAGATGAATGGCTAAAGAAACTGCTACATATACACAAAGGAATATTATGTACCTGTCAGAATATATGAAGTCATGAAACTTTCCTGTACATGGATGTACATGGAATCTATTATGCTGAGTGAAATGTCAGAGGGAGAGAGATAGACACAGAATAGTCTGACTAATATATGAGTTCTAAGAAAAAAAACATTATTGTAATAATGTCCAGAAAAAAATAGACATGAGATCTGGCTTACAATATGGCTCACAATAAATTTGGCTCACAATAAATATGTTTCACCATAAAGAGTAGTGAGTGCAGTTAGGGAAATTACTATGAAAATAACTAGCATAACACTGTTTATATGTCTTGAATACAGCAGGAATGGGGAGTATAATGGGGCCATTGGTGGTGGGAATCTTGCTATAGTAAAGGTGGGTGTTCTGTTTATGTCTGAAACCCAACTACAGTCATGCTTGTATTCATGGTGCTTAAAGAAAGATTTTATAAAATATATCCTATAAACTCTTATTAATATTATTAGAGCTTTAATTACCAGTAGTATGAAATAAATAAATTCTGTTAGGAAAACAAGTAGGGAAGTAATACAGTTTGCTTATAACTTAAAACCATGTATTAAAAAACAATAGACATAAGTTCAAAATTGATTTGTGCCTGATAACAAACAGTGCTGACATGAGTTTGTATTTCATAGTCATTTACATCAAAGGGAAGCATGACAGAATACAGAAAATTTTTATCTTATAAGCATGTGAAAATCTTTATCTGCTTCCAGTCATAGAAAAACATTTCTTTAGGGGGCAGAGTGATAGTGAAGCTGTAGGGGATTTGCCTTACACGCCGCTGACTCAGGACAGACCTGAGTTCAATCCCCAGCGTCCCATATGGTCCCCCAAGCCAGGAGCGATTTCTGAGCACATAGCCAGATATAAACCCTGAGCGTCATTGAGTGTGGCCCAAAAACAAATAAATAAAAACTCCCAACAAAATACAAACAAAAAACATTTCTTTAAACCTATGTGAATCTGGAATACAATAAACAGTTGTATGTGCTACAACCCAAAATTTGGCAAATCCTAAAAAACTGATATAATTTGACCAATATTCTTTTTTTTGTTTGTTTGTTTTGTCTTTGTTTTTGGGTCACACCCAGCAGTGCTCAGGGGTTACTCCTGGGTCTACACTCAGAAATAGCTCCTGGCAGGCTCGGGGGACCATATGGGATTTCGGGATTAGAATCACCGTCCTTCTGCATGCAAGATAAACACCTTAACTCCATGCTCTATCTCTCCGGCCCTGACCAATATTCTTTATAAGTATATGCATCATAATTTTAAATGGAATGGTAATTTTCTTTCTGTTTTGAAAAGGAATTATATATGGAGGAAAAGCCAAAAACTCTTGGCAAGGGCTGCTGGAATAATGTAGGTGTCAAAGCTGTGTGTGTCGCTGACCCCCCTTCCATTTCCAGAGATGAAATGCTAAGGATGTCTGACCATCATGGCAAGAAGTTTTTCTTTCACAAGCCAACTGGCAACTGGGGTCCTATCACTGTAGCCACATATGGTTCTCATTATTACTCCAAGGATTATTACTCCAGAGGATTACTACCTGAACACTGCTGGGTGTGTATCCAATGCTTGACACAAAAAGAAACAAACAAAAAAGATCTAAGTACACACACACAATGAGAATACAAATTAATTCCTTATTGTAAAGGGGGTTATGTGACTTTTTTTCTTATTATATTGTTAGCTTATATTTGCTTTCAATTTTATTATATCTATATATTATTTATTTATGTTTTGGTTTTGGTGCAACCCCCAGTAATGCTCAAGGGTTACTCCTGGCTATGTGCTCAGAAATCTCTCCTAGATTGGGACGCGGGAGGATCGAAATGCAGTCTGCCATAAGTTAGTGCGGGCAAGATAGATGCCTTACAGCTTGTGCCACATCTCTGGCCTCAATGTCAATGTATATTTTACTGAGTTATTGTTTAAGTAGCTTGATTACAAAGTGCTAATGTTTTCAATTTGGGTATAAAACATCATTTTACTTTTACCATCATCAACATGATCAAGATTCTCTAAAATATGCTGAATTTTGCCACTTCTAGTCAGACACAACATTGTTGTATGTTTTTTAATGATAATAGGTGTCTTCACATCCAATAAAGATTTCAGTAGACATTGTCAGATGATATTTTACCACGAATTTAAGTTATTATAACTTTGGCCCAGAATGAGAAATTAAACTCAACCTCCACATAAGTCCTGAAGTGGTGAACAAAAATTTTTGGATATGTCTAATTTTAACAAATGTACTGAAATAGAATATCTCTTTGTTAGAAAGTTAGAAGAGGGTCTTTGATAGACCACAAGAAGAATCACTTTTTCAGAGTAGAATGCTTAATTAAAAGAAAATAGACAACTTGGACACTCTATGAAATTAAACTTTGTAAATTTTTATTAAATGTAATCATATATTTGTCTATTTATCACATACATGACAATAATGTATGAAATATAAAAGTTATTACTATGAGGTACCACCTCACACCACTGAGATGGCACACATCACAAAAAAGGAAAACAAGCAGTGCTGGAGGAGATGTGGAGAGAAAGGAACTCTTTTTCACTGCTGGTGGGAATGCCGTCTAGTACAACCTTTATGGAAAGCGATATGGAGATTCCTTCACAAAGTGGAAATTGAGCTTCATTATGATCCAGCTATACCACTCCTAGGAATATACCAGAGGAACACAAAAGTACAATACAAAAATCCCTTCCTTACACCTATATTCATTGCAGCACTATTTACAATAGCCAGACTCTGGAAACAACCAAGATGCCCTTCAAAGATGAGTGGCTAAAGAAGCAGTGGTACATATACACAATGGAATACTATGCAGCCGTCAGGTGAGATGAAGTCATGAAATTTTCCTATACATGGATGTACATGGAATCTATTATGCTGAGTGAAGTAAGTAGGAGGGAGAGAGAAGGATGCAGAATGGTTTCACTCATCTATGGGCTTTAAGAAAAATGAAAGACTTTTTAACAGTATCTCAGACACAAGAGAGATGAGGGCTGGTAGGTGCAGCTCTTGACATGAAGCTCATCACATAGAGTGATGAGTGCAGTTGGAGAGAGACTACACTGAAAACTATCATAACAATGTGAATGAATGAAGGAAAAAGAAAGCCTGTCTTGAGTACAGGTGTGGGGGTGGGTGGGGAGGAGGGAGATCTAGGAAATTGGTGGTGGGTATGTTTCACTGGTGAAGGGGGGTGTTCTTTACATGACTGTAATCATACAACTATAATTATATTTGTAATCACGGTGTTTGAATAAAGATAATTTTAAAAAAGTAAAGAAAAATTATTAGATGAAAAACTGGTTTAAAAGTGTTATGGTTAATTGATTATATTTGTAAAAAAAAACCTAAGTAATATTTGATACCTGCCAGATATGCTTAAATTTTCAAACTTTTGTTTTTATTGTTTTTTTTTTGGATCTTTTCTATTTGTTAGTGGGTCACACTGGTCTGTTATTGGACATCAAGGGTGATTTTAACTCTTAGATATTGTTACTGAGTGCTGCATTGAATAGTTTTGTGTATACAAACTTTTCAAATGTTTTTCTCTTCTGTGGATAGACATACAAAAGCAAAATTGCTTGTTCATGTGGCACTTTAATTCTTAGTTAACTGAGAACCCTACATACTGTTTCCCAAAGGGATTGGACCAGAGAGCATTCTCACTAGCAGTGGATGAGAGTTCCTTTCTCACCACAGCCCTGCCAATACAAATTGTTCCCAATATATTTGATATGTGCCATCACACTGTTGTAAAGTTATTTCTTATTGTCATCTTGATTTGGATTTCTCTAAAAATAAGTAATGTAAAAAACATTTAATATGCATTTTGGCTATCTGTTGTTCTTCCTCAGAGAAGTATCTACTGTTTATTTTTTCTCCCCTTTATGTTATTTTTAAAATAACTTTTCTTCAAAATGGTCATTATTAAAATATGTTTTTAACAACCCCCCCATAAAAACCACTGCATTAAATCAACTCAGTTCTGTTTTACTATTTTTCAGTCATATATATAAATGTGTTCTAATTTTATGCATTAACAAAGTGAGTGAATATAATTACTTAACAATTGAAGATAGTAAAATAATATATTGCAGAAATGGAAAAAATAACATATTATGCACATTTAATGCCCTGTATGCCAAGGATAGAGAAATAGTACAGAGTTGGTTAGGGCACTTACCTTCATGTGGCCCTATGATCTACTACCATGTATGCCCAACATCTCAGATAATCTACAAAACCAGTCCAGAACTGACAATGAAGTGCAGAATCTGAGTAAGCTCTGAGTACAGCAAAGTGTGGTCTCTAACCCCACCGCCACCACTCCACAAAAAATATATATAAAATAATAAATCTATTTTGATATCCCTTAAGAACAGCTATTGTTGTTTGTCATTTGATATTTCCATTTTTCTGCATTACTCTTGCAGTTTATAAAAAGACCTTGCACTTAATTCACAAACAAGAATTCCATGCCAATTCTTTTACTTTGAACATTAGGAGATACTTAAACAATATTAACCACAGTAATTAGTGCAACTTGTCATCAATTTCTGGTACTTTTGCAGTATATTGCATAAATCTGTGGTCATTTGGTTTCATCTTTCATTTAAATTATATAAATTAACACTACTAAAATTTATATTAGTAGAGCATTAAAAATTATAAGAAGCAGGCTGAGTTTAACTTAAACTAAATATATACTAAATTATATAGCTTCTTACAGAAAAAATGCATTTATAGTTACATTTTTAAAAGACAAACATGGCTAGTTTAGTTTTGCAATTATATGCATTAAAAATATGATTCCAGGGGCCGGGTAGGTGGCACTGGAGGTAAGGTGTCTGCCTTGCAAGCGCTAGCCAAGGAAGGACCACGGTTCGATCCCCCGGCGTCCCATATGGTCCCCCAAAGCCAGGGGCGATTTCTGAGCACATAGCCAGGAGTAACCCCTGAGCGTCAAACGGGTGTGGCCCAAAAATATGATTCCATTAACAAATCAAAATTAGAATGTTTATGTGGAAATGCATATTTGAATATTATAAACAAACTAGTTTTATTGCATTTCATAACTTTTGAGTTCCATCATAGACAATATTGTTCTGGAACAATGCACACAACTTTAGCCAAATTCCTTTAATGATAAATGACTATGCTATAGTAAAAAGTAATTGATCGGGTTAAGGTAATTGCTTTCTCAACTTGATGCTAATAATATTGGCCAATTGATGTCATTGATCTATCCCATAGCTTGCTTCATTTCTAAAATATTAAATCTGTATATCACTTCACTTACTTTCAACCACTGATTAATTTTATTCCCCAAATAACATCAAAGACATTTTAAAATAAACTGAGATGTATGATTTCAAATCAATTAATTTCTAATCATACATCAAACATACATTTTACTTGTAATTGATACTTCAAAATATTAACTTTCAACACAATTTTTGTACATAAAACGAACTAAATGTTCTCTTTTGTGTAACATCAAAATATGACTAAAGCTGTTAAGTCTATTTTAGATCTGTATGCCACGTTTTGATAGGATTGCTTTGTGAGTGAAATTAGTTTTACTAAACAAACAGATAGATGGAAGTTAAATTCCTGTGGACTAGAGAATTAAAGGTCCCCATCACTAAAATGGAAAATATATATGCAACCTGAAAGCAAAATAACTTTACAGGAGGAATGACAACATTTAAGTGATCTATTAGAAAAAGCAAATAACATTGATTAATTTTAATAGCAATTAACTTTTTTTTGATAGAATGACTTTATTTTGAGCGATAGTTCTTGCTATGGTCTGACTGTCATTCTCTGTTTTCACATATCACTTGCAGCTAATATTTATTGTAATTATCATATTCAGTCCTGATAAAAGTCAGAAGATTTTTAGATATTTTTTCTTCTGAAATCAATCAAATCTTCATCTAGAGTGTTATTTACTTAGCACTATTCACATATATATAATTTAAATTGCTAAATAAACAAAAGATACGTAATGTGAATATTAATTATTATAATTTGATATTTTTTAAAATGTGAAAAATACCTAAAATGATAAGATACTCTATTCATAATTAGATTAAGCAAGCAGTGAGTCAAATATAATATTTAATAAGAAAACATGCTTACATATATGTATTCATAATTATGGTGAATGTTATAGTAATAATTGGGGAGCTGAATTGCAGTATTACCTCAAGAATCTGTTCTTTACATTTTTCTTTTGTATAGGAAGTTAGGCTTAGGAATTCAAGTATAGGAAGTAGTTAGTTTAGGAAGTTAATTTCATTTCAAAAGAATATCATTAACTATTTGATAGTGTAGCTAAGAAGAAATAAATCTGAAGTGTTTCATGCATAATTTTTATAGAGTGTGATCATACTACTTTAATGATCATTCAATGCATTCAATGAATGAATCATGCAATGTAGTCATATGCATTTTAAATTAGATTTTCAGATACACAAAAACTTATTGAGCCTATCTTTCTAGATCAATTCAGTGTAGTTTTGTATCTGTGTTTTTTTTTATCTGTCTCCCAACGTTAGGAAATTTTATCATGTACATTTCTTGCATTAGGTCCATGATGAATATTTAAAAGACTCTCCAAGAATATAATAAAAGTGTATTTATAATTTAACATATCTCATCATTTGAGCTTTTTCTTCTTTCTTTCTTCTCTCTCTTTTTCTTTCTTTTCTTTTTGCTTTCTTTCTTTTTATTTCTGTCTCTTTTCTCCTTCCTTCTGTCCCTCTCTTTTCTTTCTCTCTCTCTCTTTCTTTTTTCTTCTTTCTTTTTCTTTCTTTTTCTTACTTCTTTCTTTCTTTTTTATCTTCCTTCCTTCCTTCCTTCCTTCCTTCTTTCTTTCTTCTTTCTTTCTCTTTCTTTCTTTTTCTTTCTTTCTTTCTTTCTTTCTTTCTTTCTTTCTTTCTTTCTTTCTTTCTTTCTTTCTTTCTTTCTTTCTTTCTTTCTTTCTTTCTTTCTTTCTTTCTTTCTTTCTTTATTTCTTTCTTTCTTCTTTCTTTCTTTCTTTCTTTCTTCTTTTCTTTCTTTCTTTCTTTCTTTCTTTTTCTTTCTTCTTTTCTTTCTTTCTTTCATCTTTCTTACCATAAGCAATGCTACAGATTGACCTGGATTTGTCCTGGGTTGGCTGTGTTCAAGGCAAATGCCCTACTACAGTGCAATCAATTACTCAGGCCTCTGAGCTGCTTTATTTAACACTATTTTTTTTTTACCATTTTGCTCAATGCATAAATGTTAAATGATGATATGACATTTTCTTAATATAATTATCTTTCTATTTTTCATAACAAAACCCAGAGTTTTATCAGCACATTATAATTTATGTACAAAATATTAAAATATATTAAATGGAGGAATATATCTAACATATATTGATTGTTTTACATATAGCACTTTATTATTTGTCTCATAACACTCTACAAAGAATAATTATGTTTGACTATGATTTACAACAGTCATGTCTAAGACATAGGGAGAATAAAATAGTATGTTATATATCAAGTATATGTGTTAGCTTTTAAATTAACCATATCAAAAGTCTATTTAGATATGTAATTCTGCAATGATGCAATTTAAAACTTCTGAATTTGAAGAGAAATTGTTATATAGTAAATACTATGAATCAATAAAATTTCTTAGGATAATATACCTTGAAATATATTAGCCTAGTTGCTAGAATGATAGTATGGAGAAGTCCTCAAACTCTTAAAAAGGGTTCAGTTCACTGTCACTCAGGCTATTGAAAGGCCAGGCATAGTTTAAATAGTGTCCAGCAGGCCGAAGTTTGAAGATCCCTGCTTGATTCTGAGAGGATTAATTTAGAGGGAAAGAGGAGGGGAGTTGGAGAGTGCAGTGCACAACCCACACATGCGCACTGTAACCTGGACAAGACAGCTAAGCTGGTAAGCAGTACAGGCATTGCAGGTCACCTTCAGGCCAGATAAATGTCCACTGTGGGCACCTTGTGTCCTGCATGCCATCATTTGAAGACCCCCAGGTATGGAGGGTGGTTACTTATGTTGCACTCAACCAACCTGACCGGGATTCGATACTGAGGACAGTTAGTTGTGAGCCCTAATAAGCGAACCAGGAATGAGCTCTGAGCAATAATAGGTTTGGCTCAAAATAGTATATATATGCATATATATGTGTGTTTACATATATGTATATATATACTTGCCTCAATATTAATGCATTAAGAATATTCTTGACTACTTAAAAGACATTTATAGGGACCAAAGCAATAGCATAGTGATAGAGCATTTGCCTTGCATGCAGATGACCCTGAACAGACCGGTTCAATCTTGGCATCCCTTATGGTTCCCTGAGTCTGCCAGGAAAGATTTCTGTTTTAAGAGCCAAGATTGTGTGTGGACCACACAATCCCCTAACACTGCAGGGTGTGATCCCTCTAAAAAACTTAATTTCATACCTCATGAATTCTTCACTTAAAAATAATATGTAAATTATGAAAGTCCAATATTTATTTTAATTATCATTATTATATTGGATTTTAACAATGTGTAGATGTTTTCAAACATTTTCAAGTTTTATATTTTAAAAGTCAAGTCTTATAAATATTTTATCTTGTAGTAACTTTGAAATGAAGGAGACAATGTTTACTTGATTGTAGATAATGAATATAACCAAATCATAACTCTCAGTAGAATGAATCCTTGCATCCTCAATCTTAATGACATGTCATAGCATATTGCCAACTAAGTGACAAATACATAAATAATATGAATGACAAGAACCACTAACGCACTTCAAAATGGAGAGCTAAGTGGTGAGGCAAACACCAGTGTCACTCATTGATGAATAAGTTAGGACTCAAAAGACATGAAAAGGCTAATTAAGAACTTGTATTAGCAATTCTTGTTGTCATAATGGAAAAATTGTATAATTTAAAAATTCCAAACCAAACAGAATAATTCCAATTTTGGCTTGAACACATAAATTTGGACAAAAATAGTTCATTTAAATTTTCAGACAATTCAATAATTTATGCTCTTAATTATAATACATCAATATAGCAAATAAACGGTAACTAAATCAGAATAATAAAAGTTTTACAAATTCATAAACCAAAGAAAATATGAAGACATAAGATAATGATGGTTAGATGTGCCAGAAAATTGAGTAGTTAAAAAGACTTGTTTGGATTCTTGATCAGGAAACATATGTAGTGATGTTCCAAGTCCTTGATTCCATTGATTATTGTATGTGTGAGTTAATGTTCCTATATTTATTGACTTGAGAAACTACTTTAATATAATTAATTTTGAGGTGTGCTATTTAGAATGTATTTCTGGCTCTATGCTAACAGCACTCTATGGAAAGTTGGTTGAACCTCTTGAACCAAGTTTAATTGCATACAAGGCAAACATCTTGAACTCTGTGCAATCTCTCTAGCACCTTCAAATTTTTTATTAAATTTTTCAGTTTGCTTTCTTTAAAATTGAAAAGTTAACAAAAGGGAAGTATCTACAATGCTGTGTGTGCCTAATGCTTGGAATAGAAAATAAAAAGTATTTACAGTTAAATTTACTTCTTTAATCCTAGTTATACACACAATCCTCATACACACAAATTTAGTATGCATATTACAGTCTTTACTATATTATAAATAATTGTACAATCCTCAATAGCCATGGGTATAACTGTTTCTCAAGCCTAAATTTATTTTATCTCCACTTATTTTCAGTGTCATAGAAGAGATGAGTGTTTAGCAAAAGAACGAAGCAAGCATATTCCTTTTACCCAAAGAATTATCATCCTAGCAATCTTGTAACAAAGAATTGTGATACTTTTTTCTAACAATAAAAGTAGTATGCTTTTCCTACAGCAAATGGTTTCAACAGAGTCTCACTCACACAAACCTAAATTTGAAAAATAAATTTTGTACCACTTGAGACCAAAAACAATTGTGGTTCCCAAAATTTGAAGTAACATTGAGGGAAATAAAAATACATCAACCTATCAGGAAAGTAATAATTATGTTCTTCTAGTGATATTTGTGATTCTAAAGCAAACATGACTGTGAACTTCAGTAATCAGGGAAGTGTAAATTAAAGCAGGGAAATAAAATCTTTTCTCACTTAACTGATAATCTAAGACTTCTAATCAAAACAAGCTAAAAAAAGTTGATCACAGAGATATGATTATTGTAATAATAATAACCACAGAACAGAAAGCTGAGTGATCTGTGATAAAGATAAAAATTGCTAAACCAATTTGGGGAGCAATTTTGTAGCACCACATAACACCTACTGGTTTGTACAATGAAATGTATTTGTAGGAATCAGGGATAGTGCAGTTCTGAAGTGCATACTAAGCATGTGTCAAGCATCAGCAGATGTGGCCCAGAAAGCCCTATGTACCTGAAGGGTGACATAGGTCCCTGGCAGTATAACAAAGAACTGAGTGCCATCACATCCACAGGTCTTCGCATTGCTGAGTAATTGTGGGATTCCAGGGCAGTTTTTCAGAATTATTTGTAATTTATTTATAATGTAAATGCCTACCAACAAGAGAAAAAAAATTTTTTTTTTTGGATCACACACCGCACACGGTGGTGCTCAGGGGTTACTCCTGGCTATATGCTCAGAAATAGCTTCTGGCAGGCACAAAGGACCATATGGGACACTGGGATTCAAACCAACCACCTTTGGTCCTGGATCGGCTGCTTGCAAGGCAAATGCCGCTGTGCTATCTCTCTGAGCCCACAAGAGAAATATTTTATCTACTGTAAAAGTTCAGAGATGCATTCATTTCATTATTAAAACTAATTATTCTAAAGTAGTTTCATTTATAGAACATACTAACATAACTGTAACCATATAGTCTATGTGGTCAGGAAATGTATACAATAAGATACAGATTTATTTTGATAATAATTACAATATTACTTTTCTTGGAATTATATAACAATATACATCGGAAAAATATATTCATATTCAAAACTCTCGTCACTGACAGTAATCCTTGATATGCTTTATTATATACTTCATTATATCACTCCAACTTTTGCTTCACTATCAAAAGACCAACTTCATTTTTATATGTATCTTACTGCTTTCTAATAAGGATATGTGTCACTGGATTTGGGCCTAATTTAGTTCAACATGACTCATCTTCCCATCTTAATTTCATTATTTTGTAAAGGTTATATTATATTTTAAATCTCATATTCATAGATAGTGTTTCAACATATTTTTGTTAGTGGGACAAAATATAACCCACAACATACAAATCAATAACCAAACATCCTAGGTGTTTCTAATGTATATTATTTATGTATAATCTTAATGGTTAGTACAATATATATTTACATTACTTGAATGATCAATTTTTTTTTCAGAATCATATTTTTCCTGGACTTTAATATCACTAATTTACTATTCAGTGTAACCAGGTAGCATTATATATGTATGTCAGTAAGTCTATGCACATATTTTCAATATTTTTGTTATATTTTTTTAAATATCTGGTTGACTGGACAGACAAGTTTAGTTCCAGAATGTTTCCATTAAACTAGAGTAAAATGTGAAGCAATAAGTCACTGTTCTACAAATTGCAGACATAAATTAGGGTCACTTAAGGTAACTCAGAAAGTTAATACATTAAATTATTTTATTTTTAAATTAGTAATACTTTAAAGTAAAAAAATAATTTATATAAATATATTAATAATTTTATGAGCTATTAAAATTACAAAATATTCAGACATTGTTTTACAGAGTATCATATCCCTTGTCCACAAAAATAAAGATGTTATTGAGTTGTTTTTACAAAATAAAGTAAGAAAACATAACTCATAATAAAAACAACTGGTCTTAGTAATACATCATAGTATAAGACATGTATCAGGTCTGAAAAAAATGATAGTACTCTGAAATATTCATATAAGTTTTTTATTCTCTAAAAAAAAGACAAACACTTTTAAAAAGTTAAAATACTCAGACTTAAAGTAAAAATGTCTGTGATTGCAGGTCATGAGATGAATTGGAAAAAGTGGTCCTAACAACAGAGAGGTCTGTGGCCTATTATCCATACGGTCAGAAGTCAATCCAGACAAAGCTTAAACTTGCCTGATACTTCAATAGCAGTGGGGAAGAATGACAGTAAAAAGGAAAGAAGTGCCTTGATTTTACAAAAGGGACCAAGGTAAAGCAATGCAAAACTCCAATATGCCATGGGGGTGAGAACTGCAATCCTACAGACTCAACTAGTACTATTCACCTAAAGAAGCACTCTGAAATGGAGTTCAGAGTGGAAATGCTTAGAATATTTAACAAACTCAAAGATACACCAGAACAGACCACCAATAAATCACAAAAGGTTATGAAAGCAGAAATGAGAAAAATATCAACAGAAATGTCACAACTGAACAATTTCGTAAGAGAAATGAAAAATTCACTGGAAGGCCTCACCAGCAGAATAACAGCTGCTGAGGAAAAAATAATCTCATAGATTGCCTATTAAGTGCAGAAAACCTTCAGAAAACAGCAAAAAAAAAAAAAAACACAAAAACAAAAAAAGCCTCAAAATAAATTAACATAATATAGAAAGAGCATCAAAATGAATGAGTAGAACTTTGTTATATTTTGTTAGACAAAATAGAACTTTGTTATAAATTAAATAGAAACAACATAAAAATCATTCGGGTCCCAGGGAGTAAGAAAGAAAATACCTATGAGAAGCAACTGTCAGTTATAATTTCTGTGAATTTCCAGAGCTGAAAAAATGCATGTATTACTATTAGAGACCCAAACAGTACCAGATAAAAGAGACTTAAATATAAACATATACAAGGTACCCCTTAGTCACAGTGATGGAAACAAATAAAATAGAATACTAAAAACAGTAGATTTACAAAGAAAAATATGCAAAGAAGCATCTTAATATTTACTGCAAATTTATCACAAGCATCCTTTCAGGCTTAAAGGTAATGTGGAATTTAGAGAAAGGAAGGGGGAAATCCACAAGAAATACCATATATGTATAAAGGATAATAAGATATTATTCTGAGAATTTTATGTCACAAAATAAAATAATCTAGAAGAAATTAATGAATTATTGAACTTCTATAATTTACCAAGTTTAAAATGAGATGATTTGAATATTTTAGCAGATCTATCATTATTGATGATAATTGATAATTGATATAATTAAGTCATCAAAAGCCTTCCCTAAAACAAAAGGCCCAAAAGAAATTTTAGTGAAATTTTCAGCCCTTCAAAAAGAACCTATTGCTAATTCTTTTCAATCTCATTCAGAATATCGAATAAACGAAAATAGTCCTAGTTTCTATTGAGTTAATACCACCCTGATATCAAAAGCAGACAGAGATACAACAGAAAGAGAGAAAGAGTGGGGGAAGGGGAGAAAGAGAGCATGAGAGAGAGAGAGAGAGAGAAATTACAGGCTGGTAACCTTGATGAACACAGATACAAAGATTCTAAAAAAAATACTAGTGAATTAAATTTAGTGATTTATCTAAAGTTTCATACAACATGACTAAGTACATTTTCCCCAGAAATATAAGGATTGTTCAAAATAATCAAGTCAAACATTAAAACCTATATTAATAAAATAATAACTATATGTTCATAGAAATAGCTACAGAGAAAATATACGAGAAGTTTCAGCACCCATTAATGACAAAACTCTCAACAAGTTGGGAATTGAAGGAACTTTCCTCACTATAGTCAGAGCCATTTACTACAAGCCCACAGAAAGCATTATACTCAATGGAAAAAAGGTAAAAAATCCTTTCTTCTAAGATCTGGCACCAGAAAAAAATTTTCCTTGTCAACATTTGTATTCAATTTAAAACTGGAGTTATTAGGCAAGAGAAATATATGAATGGCATCCAGAACAAAAAGGAAAAACACAAGGTTTCACTATATTCAGATGATATGGTACTAAGAAAATAAAAATTTTTTTCCTAAATATTTTTTAAAAAAGCATCTCTACAGTAAAATGGCTAAAAATAGCATGCAAAAAAATCTCTTTCTTATCTAATAATGGAAATAAAGAAGAGATTAAAATAAATTCAACTCTACTTTTGCCTCATTGAAACTCTTACAAAACCGGACTACAATCAAAAGTCCCTACAGAGCATTTTTTTTGTGTGTGTGGATTCTCCTTGAGGTTGAATCATTTGCAGATACCATCGCACTAAAGATTGAGAAAGACAGCAAAAAGAAGGGTGCCAACCTCTATGATTAGTGATTTCTAATCGAGCTTGACTCCAGGACATCACTCCTTCCTTTGAAAGAGCTCAGATTATATGATCAATATATTATATGATCAATACTTTGTTGTTCCTGAAACATTCCTAAATCCCAATGTGCATTCTTATTTTCTCCCTTGCACCTCACTTTTTGCAAGCTATTCTTTGTCCTGTTAGGATGCATATCCTTGTTACTCTGCTCCTATATAATCATTGTTGGAATGGAATAAAGTATCTCTAGTCATCATCTGGGAACTGGTTCTTTTCTGTCATCAATTTGTGGGAAAGTTCTCTGTTCCTAAATGCACTTGGAATATGGAAGTTGACCCCTGCCAGTCAACAGGATAGGCACAGTGAACCAGAAAATCAATACCTCATAATAACGTAACTAAAGGGGTGAAAGACCTACACAGCTACAAAGACATATAAAACTACAAAATAATATCTCAAAAAATGAGAGAGAAGAGAGAGAAGAAAATGGTCTGCCATTTTTCAAATGGTGGGTGTTTGAATAGTAGTGTTACAGTCTCCAGAGAGGGAAAGGATTTCCATGCCCCCTGTCCGGGTAGGAAAAGAGAGGCAGGTCTGGCAGCAACTTCGATAAATGGATATAATCCACACACAGTTGGGGAAGGTATAACAGACCAGATAAATAATTGAAAGTTGTTCACCCACAAGCCAGTTTCTCCACCATGAGCCAAGATGTCAGCTCCATTTCAGGATGCCTGAGTAGCCTTTTATAGGGAAAAACAAGAGGCCACCCCAGGGAAGGGGGAAAAGCCAGATGGGATAAGGCAATGGGGGAAAACATCTTTTAACAAGAAAAACCAAAGGGAACCAATTAAGAGACATCTAATTAGAAGGCAATATGAGGACCGATCCAAAGGCTTTTACCAACAGTGGGGGAGGCTAGAGGAAGATTAGGAAGCAAACTGGAGTCATTATTGGTGGGAAATGTGCACTGGTAAAGGGATGGGTTATGGACATTGTATAAATGAACCTCAATCACGATCCACTTTGTAATAGTCATTCAAACTAATTTTAATATAGGGGCCAGAGAGATAGCGTGGAGGTAAGGCGTTTGCCTTGCATGCAGAAGATCTCCATGCTTAATATATTCCTTTCAAAACAATAGTTGTTTGTTTAATATTCTATTTCCATAAAAGTTCTAGAAAGTTTTTAAGATAATTATTTAATCATATTTTACATTCTTAAGAGGTTGTTATATATTTGCTGAATACACATAAGTGAATGAATAAAGGTAATGAATTATATGTATTGTATTGTATATCCTGTTATATTTTTCTAATCTATACTAAAGATAAATAAATTTTTTCTGCATAAGGAACTTGTATTGATCCTGAAATTTAGTGATGTCTTATTTAACAAGGGGTCTGAGAGATAGCATGGAGGTAGGGCATTTGTCTTGCATGCAGAAGGTCGGTGGTTCAAATCCCAGCATCCCATATGGTCCTCCGAGTCTGCCAGGAGTAATTTCTGAGCATGGAGCCATGAGTAAACCCTGGGGTGAGCTGCTGGATTGTGGTCCCAAAGAAAAACAAAAAAAATTTTAATCATATCACTATGGGAGGCCAGATGGGTGGTGCAGTAGGAGGCAATTTGCCGTTGCAAGTAGCTGACCTAGGACCGACCGTGGGTTCAATCCCCCAACATCCCATTTAGTCCTCCAAGCCAGGAGCAATTTCTGAGTGCATATGCCAGGGAGTAGCCCCTGAGCATCACAATTTGTGACCCCCCCAAAAAAACAAAACAAGACAAAAAGATAAACATGTCACTATGAGTAAATCGTGACATACTAAGTATAATTCACCACTGCAAACAAAACAAATATACCTCCCAAATAATTATTGGGAGGGTGCATAAGGGTCACTCTAGGATCTACTGGATTCAGCTAGGTGGGGACTAAAGGTTTGGGTGCTTGCCCTCAAAGATCTTGTTACTGCATGGAGCCAAAGAGTGCTGGAATTAGTAGGGCCTAGTACCTAGCAGGAGTCCTGAAACATTTGCACTACCAGCAGTTGAACTTAGGGCCGTCTAGGATACCTAGCGTCCACCTCTTTCCCCTTTTAGACCTCTTCTCAACCCTGGGATATTAGTATTTTAATTATTAGTCAGCACCTAAAATATTCTTCAAGTAGCTCCCTGAGTATATGCAATATTGAATTTCATATTTAAAATATCTGATCTTAATTAGTTAATAAATAATTCATTAAATTATGTTGTATAATATAAGACATTTATTTTCGCCAGATAATCTAATCTCCATATGCCTTAGTAGCATGATAAATATATTTTCTTTTTCCTGACTATTTTTAAATATATCTTGTCAGATAAACAGCTAAGCAATTCTAAAGATTTCCAATTCCAATTAAGCATAACCAGAGATATAAATGAGAATGTGTAGGTGGATTCTGGGAGAAAGAAGGAATTTGGCAGGGAAAAAAGAAGAAAGCTAGTTAACATTTTGCAAACAAAAATAATGCCCTTTAACTATTTTCTTAAATATGATATATTGGTGTCAATTCTGAAGCTATTGAAACTTATTATAATAATAAAATTTCAAAGTAAAATCAGTAAGGGGAAAAAATCAAGTCAAAATATACCACTTTTATATATCTGTTACCTCTATCAATTATGAAAATAGGGCCCCTTTTCATAATCTCAAGCCAAGTCATATGGAGAGGGGTTTTTAGTGGGTATTTCTTTCTATGGATGCACTTAAGATGTTAGCATCATCTTCCTGTGGCATTGAAATATATAGGTACTTATTAGTATATGAGAAACAGAATGTTCGCACATGATCTGATACTATTGACAATGACCCCTTTTATCACCTGAAGAACAATACTGTGAAGATAATTTACAGTTGTCCATAGTTTAAATCTGTTATATATTTTCTTAATTCATTTTTTTGTACTATGAAAGAAGCAGAATGAGCACAATAAAATTTTAAAAAAGTCATTTGTTGTATTCATTCACCATCAAACTTTTGAACAATGTCTACCTTTAGTTTAACAGAATGTTCAATTTAATATTACTCTTACAGGAGCAGAGTTAAAAAATGTCTCACTATTCTCCCCCTTTTCTATGATCAGTTGTACTTAATACTTTAGGTTTTCACACTTGCCTCAATAAAGAATTAAGTAACTGTGTATTCTTTTGAGAGCAATTAGATATATTTTGTTACAGTTTCACTAAGCACATTTTCTAGTAAGAAGTTTTCCTATATTTAGAACTTCAAATTAAAGTCGACCTAAACTCTAGGGAAAACTGTTTACATGTCTGACAGAGCAGCAAATGTGGAGGTGCATTATAATAATTATGTTGACAAGTGACTTTGCAATCAATAAATTAATTCAATTTTGGGTAACTAGCATAATAAGTATGCTTTATATAAAATAAAAGCTTAAGGGAAAAGATACTAAAAGTACTGTGAATAACTAATTGGTTATTACCATTTTTATTTTCAAAGCAATTTGTATCATTCAAGAGTATTCATGAGGATTACTTTAATTATGGCATTTCATATAATCATACCTGAAAATTTATGGGAAATCACACAATTAACTTCAAAGAAATTTTCAATAACACTAAAACAGTGACAGGTTTCTTTATATGTATTCTGAAAATCTTGTCATTATTAACCTTTTCTTTTTAGTAAACTTGTGGATGCCATGAAGTCATTCAAGCTATATAAAAAGTGAAGTCGTGAGATTTTTTTTTCTGTACAAGATAGAAAAAAAACAGCAGGGAAAAGTTTATTTTGTGGGGGTCATACTCAGGAGATCATGTGGGATGCTTAGATATACACCTTACTGACAGTAATATCACTGTAGTTCAGCATGTAAAAGTTTAGTAATATAAGTTGATTCAGGACATGCTCCTTTATTTCAAAGTACTTTTTTAAAAAGTTAAGACTAAACCCAAGTAAAGATCCAAGAATTAGTTCTGTGGTCAAAGTGTTTGCCTTGCACTTAGCTGATCTCCTGAACATAGCTCAGAATAATTTCTGAGCACAGACGCAGAAAAAAAAATCATTGAATACTACTACGTTTTCCTACTACATTAAAAAAAAGTTCAGGCAAAATACAACATATCTGAACATCTAGAAACATTAATGGTCTTGCATTTAGTAAATAATTTTGAGATTTGTTCTTGATTTTTATATTTGTTGAGAAAATAGTATATGTTTATGCAGCAGTTATCTTGCTTCCTAAAATATTATATATATATGTTTATGTTATATGCGATATTATGAAACACATTGGACAAGTAAGTCTTAAAAAATTAGCAACTTTAACAAAATCATGAGATATGCCTTTTTTTTTGTGTTGGGTTCTGGATTTGGGGCCAAACCAGTTGAACTCAAAGATTACCCTGACTCTGCACTTAGATATTATTCCTGACAGTGCTCTGGGAAACATGCACTGAGCCAGGCTTAGAATATGTTCAAAACTGATCAACTTAATGCTATAACTTAATATTATACTTGCACAATATCTGTGTCTCTCT
Organism: Suncus etruscus; assembly: GCF_024139225.1. NCBI lineage: Eukaryota > Metazoa > Chordata > Mammalia > Eulipotyphla > Soricidae > Suncus > Suncus etruscus. The sequence goes on along the minus strand of NC_064849.1, from coordinate 74,139,426 downwards.
ACCAATTTTCAAAAGTATTTTTCTTACATTTGGTACAAGACAAAATGTAATCTTCAATATGTAATCAGCTGGCAAATTTCCTTCTGCATGACATTATTCATTTGTCTTTGGCAAAAATTGTTATTTGCTTCTTACCAATACACTGATGTGACTGATATGCTTGGCAAATAAATAAAATATGTTTTCAATTGGGATTTAATTATATATATTATATATAAACATATATTATATATATCTATTTCAAGAGTCCTTCTAAATGGATGTCAGTTAAAGAATTTCCTTATTTACTTAATGAAGTAAATTATATGTTGAGGAAACTTCCTTAACCAGGAATGCCAGTAGCTTCTGGAAACTCTGAGAAGGTTCTAGAACCTTCTGGTAATGTACAGTCAACTAGTACATAAATCCTTCTGAAAATTGAATAATCCTGGAAGCAGATAAGAATATAGCTTAATGGCCAGACCAACAATTTCCTTGAAAGCTAAACTTTTTGTTCAACCCCTTGAACCACAGAGATTCCCTTCAGTCCACCAGAAGTGAACTCTGATCTGAGAGTCAAAAGTAGGCTCTGAGCTCTGTCAGTTGTTACTAACAAACAAACAGAAGGACAGTCAGAAAGACAAACAAGAATATAGCCTAGATGACACCCTAATATAGCCCTCAGACTCTCAAGAGACAGCTTGCTAAAGTCAAGCAGGTACTCTTAATTACTGTAGAAAAATGAACATTGTTTTTTTACTACTAAGTTCAGATTGTATTATTTATGCAACAATAGAAAATCAATACATATATGTGAATATACACATTGATATGTACATACATATCTATGTAAACAAACTGAAATGTAACTGCCAACATATCAATTGTGTATAATTGATTTTAATAAAAATGATTTTATTTTGGTATAATAAACAAATGCAATAGAAAAGACCACCAAACATCAGGTAAAAAGCCATTAGTGTCTGAAATACCCTCTGTTCAAATAACACTCATTTGGTAGAACTGAAATTGTTAGGGTAGAGAATTAACATATTTGGAACAATATGGAGGGAGTACTAGGACTATAACAAAGTAGAAGATCCAGAGTCTGCTTGTAAATTGAATTCCTCGTCTCTGTTATATTATATAAAAACAATTCAAATAAAAAATAAATATAACTAATGTTCTGAAATTTCAAATATCAGCAGAAAGCTTCAATTTTGCAACAATCAACAGAGCTAAGTGTATACTAAATAAATTTTAAAACTTGAACTAAATTAACTAATTTTACTCTGAGAAGTACCCAATATTAAACATATTAATTTTTAGCTAAATGGGTACAGTTTTAAAGCAGAGATCATATTGATTTAGAAGTGAAATATTAAAATATTCAAAAAAATTTTTCATACGCTAGTGTAGTAAAATCAATATATTTTATCTCATTAATTTTCAAATAGTTTGTGAAATAGATACAGAATGACCACAAAGTAACATGCATTCATGCCAGTATATCATTTAATAAAATTTTGACTTTTGCCGATAAGGAAGAGGGGCAATTTTATCGTACCCAGTTCCACTCAGTGTTTGCTCCAAGATATGCATTAAGAAAACTTTTGCTGGTGGTACTTGGTAAACAATATGAAGTCCTAGGTGTAGAACTATAATCCTTGTCAGCTGCCTGCAAGGAAAGCACCCTATATCTGATGTGGAGGAGAGGGGAGGGGAGGATGGTAGGGAAGGGAAGAGGAGAGGAGAGGGGACAGGACGGGAGACGAGGAGAGAGAAGAGGAGGGTGGAGGGGAGGGATGGTGAGGGAACGGAAGAGGAGAGGAGGGAAAGGGGAGAGGAGAGGAGGGGAAGGGAGTGGAGGGGAGACTTGATAGAGGAGACTTCAGGAGACAAGAATAAATAGAGGAGTCTAGAAGACAGGAGAGAAAAGTAAAAGAGATAAGCATAGAGGAGAGGAAAGTGAGGAAAAGAGAGAAGTAGAGAGGAGAGCCGAGTGAGAAGAGAGGAGAGCCGAGTGAGAAGAGAGGAAAGACGAGCGAGAGAGGAGAGGAGAGGAAAGACGAGCGAGAGGAGAGGAGAGGAGAGGAGAGGGGGAGTAGAGGGGAGGGGAGGGGAGGAGAGGGGAGGGAGAGGGGAGGGGAGGGGAGGAGAGGGGAAGGGAGGAGAGGGGAGGGGAGGGAGAAAATGAACAAAGAGAAAAGTAAAGAAAAAAGAATAGAAAAATGAATAAATAAATAAAAATAAAAATAAATGAATAAATAAAATATAAATTATAAATAAAAAAGAAATTAATAAAAGTATAGAAAAAAGGGGATGTAGAAAAGACTAAAGAAACAAAGAATAGAAATCAAAGTTTTGGGTGTTTACTGTGAAAAATAAGTGCAAATAATTTTCAGAATTCTAAAATATTTTAATGCTAAATTGAGTAAGTACAAATTTTATTTTAATGGAATATTTAAATTTAATTTGATTATTTAAATGTAAGATCCATGAAAATTTATAAACCTAACAGAATTTTTGAGTAATATAAGTAATATGACATGAAATAGTTATTATGAAATTATTTTTTCAGTTTATTTTTTCTGCTACTCTGTGATAATTAGGGGCTATTCCTGTGTTTTGTCTTCAGGAATTCCTATTCTACTGACTTAGGGGACCACCTGGAGTGATGGACATTAAACCTGGTAGGCCACATGCATGTCAAGCATATACTTACTATATTATCACTATAATATCACTCCAGCTCCAATGAAATTATTATGGATTATCATGTCAGACAAATAAATGATTAAGTTAATCTAATCTATTTAAGGTGGAAAGCCAATAGAGTCTCAAATTCAGGTAGCCACATTATGACTAAATTGCATTAAATCCCTACAAGTATTTAAAACATGATAAAATGTAATTAAGAATCTAGTCACTATGCAAGCCAGTTTTAAAGGAACCAAAATAAGACATTTTGAGATGATATTAAAAGAGAAATATCATATAAGAAACCTATACTTTAGCAAGGCAAAAAAAATTGCTCATTTTGTTAATCTAATCTTTAATTCTTAGAGATAACTAGGGTCCCAAAATTCATAAAAGTATATTTTTATTCTTTATTTTCATTTTCATTAATTAAATAATTAAAATATATTTCTAAAACATGAGACTATTTTTTATTGAAACAATTGTGATTCATAAAGTCTTTCAAAGTGAATTTTAAATAAACAATGAGTCAGGGCCAGTCCTACCACCAGTACCAACCTCCCTCTTCCAAAGGACCCAGATTGTATCCTATGCCAACACTCTCTGACCTGCCAGTATAACAGTTGCCTTTATGTTTAGATTGTTAAAAAGAGGTCCCTTGATTCTATTATTGTTGATTTTGACTTGGATATTTATTTCTGTTCTTATTTATTTCCCACCAATGCATCTGAGATCACTTGGCCCTAATGTCAAACCTTTCTTGTTCATTTCCTCTGAGTTTTATAGAAAATGTGGAACTATGTGGTAAAATTAAGTAATCTGTGTCCCAAGATATGAAAAGGGGAGGAGCCCCAATTTAAAAAATAAGAGATAAAAATACAACAAAAATATGTGTGGCAGTTTTATTTATTTTTATTACTATTTATTATTAATAATAATAATTATTATTATTATTTTGAAGGCAGAGGAAGATATGGGGAAAACAAGAAGGAAAAATCTATGGCCTAAAAAGAGGGAGACCTTACCCATGAAGTATTCTGGCATAAGATTAACTCCAGGCTCCAGGAATGCTAAGTTGTTCAACCCCAAACACTTTCTTTGTGGTCCCAGTAAAAGCTCTTTACAAACACAGTTGTCTGAAAAACTATCGATTTTATTATCTTTATGCTATATCTCTGGTTTCATGAAATCTGCCAAATACTATATGTTGACTGAATTCATTCTTGAAACCTATTAACAACTGTAAAACTAGAAATGTTTAATTTCCAAAAAAGATTTTTCCATGGGGGAGGTGATGTTCAGGGGTTATTCCTGGCTATGCGCTCAGAAATAGCTCCTGGCTTTGGGGGACCATATGGGACACCAGGGATCGAACCAAGGTCTGTCCTGGGTCAGCGGCATACAAGGTAAACGCTCTATTACTTTGCTATTGCTCCAGCTCCCCAAAAGGATTTTTTGAAAGAGTTGACTCTTGGGCCTACTAGCTATACATTTATTCATAAGATATTTCTATTTAAAAATGGATTTCACTTACTTAAATACTTTAAAAAGACAAAAGAGTGTTGAATGACTACTTAGATGATCTATTTGTGTTATTTTTTGCCATGGCATACAATACATAAACTTAGGGGAACTCAGGACACACACCAGATGTATCACCAGATTTTTCTGGTGTGGAGAACTGAAATAACCCCCACGGGGTTCTTCAAAAGGCCCACTGTGGACACCTTTTCCCCTTGCGTGAATAGTTGAAAAATTCCTCAAGAGATAAATCGATGCTTGGTATTTCATTTTCTGTCATTATTTGGCTATGTCTACTTTGTAAAATCTCAGGCTAAATTATGGACTATCAAATAAATTGTCTCAGAAATTCCAACACCAAAGATTACTAAGAGAACCCCTTTTCTGGATAATATTTAGCACTTAAAGCAAAGACAATATTTTTACTCTTTTTTAAATATGTCCTTGCAGCTTCAGTTTCTGGTAATCATGGGCATAGCCAGAAAACAGATCCTGTTTGACTCCTCAGAAAAAGGGAACCACAATTTAGGGGATTTGGTTCCTTCCTTAATTTGACCTCTAAAACAATAGAGTGGAGAAGATGTTCTTAGATTTTTTTCTACTTGCTAATAATTCTTTATTTTGCATTTAAAGTGAGCTTGCAAAGAGCTGCCTTGAGTTATAACCTTCTCCTTTGTAACTCAGAATCTATATGGTTCATACACATAGCTTAAGTATCATTTACTGCTAAACTTTGCTTTGTGATTATAAACATTTTTCTCTATACCATGACTAAGATTTTCCCTTATAAGGACCCCTGTTTAAAGATTAAACTTAGTTTAATTAAATTAAACTTAGTTTAACTAAATGCTTCTATATTTTTATCTCAGTACCCTCTTTAGCAATATACTATTGTTGAAAGCTATAATTTTATTTGATATATTAATATTTTTATATTGTGTTTTTTATGCTAACTTTGTTATCTATTGGTCATCTGTTGAAATTAATAATAGCTAATCTTTATTTAATTCATCTTAAAAAATAAAGATTAAACTCCCGCCAGAAGATATGTTGACTCTATGTGGTTTCATTATTTTACATTTTACCACCAGTACAACCTACTTTCCCTGAAGTGGATTCATTGAAATCCCACTGATGCTGTAGGACAGAAGCCACCTCCAGCAAATTTTGATATTAAGGAATGCAAGGAAACATTTAAGCATATTTTGTTTTAAAATACACATCATCAAAACTATATTACATAGGAGCTGGACTGATAGGACAGAGGTTAGAGCATTCACCTTGCATTCAGCTGACCAGGATTCGAACCCAGACATCCCATATGGTCTCCTGATCGTGCCAAGAGTGATTTCTGAATGCAGAGCCTAAAGTAATCACAGAGTGCTGCCTGATGTGACCCAAGAGACAAAAAACTATATATCTGTGTGTATAATATATAATGTACTATATAATTAAAATATGATACATATGTATATAAATATATGTTATATTTAATATATGTAAATTTTCCTGTGTAATACATATTACATAGAAAATTTTTGTTATGATACTATAACAATATCACTCATTTGCTTAATAGAAATCTACTTGACTATTACAGATAAAGACTAAATCTTAGAGCAGGTGGGATAATAGAGTGAGTCATGTGTTTGACTTACATGCACCAACCCAGGTTAGAATCCATTGGTCTATATAGTCATACTCTTCGCACTCAACCCTCACCAGTCATCTCCCACTGGGCACCAACAGGAATAGTCTTGTGCATAGAGCCAGGAGTAATCCCTGATCACCACAGGGTGTGGCCCATCCAAAAAAATAACTAAACACCTGGATATCTATCTATATGTACATATATAGATAAATTTATATAGTAATTGGATCAACATCACACAAGGAATACTTCTTGTTATCTTATGCTTCTGTGATCCCTCATCTATAAAAATAGTTAAAATATTTATGTAGCTAGAAATGTATATTACTGAAAGAATATTGTATTTTCTTTTTGTGAACATAATAGAAAGAAAGATCATGAGGCTTTAGCTTGAATGACTTGTTTTAAAATTCTAAATTGTCATTTTCAAATTAAGTGATTCTTGCAAAATTATTTATGATCTGGGAAACTAAGCTTCTTCATCAAGAAAAAGAAAAAAAATGGAAACTATTCTTTTGACTTCCTGCTTAACCAACACGCATTATAAAAGGACAATAAGCAGAACTTTATTACCTTGATCATAATCAGTAAACGCTGCAAACATCAGAAAATGTACTGTTTTACACTGTAAGACATTATCAAATAGTATAGCAGAATAGAAAAGAATACAATTGTTTGTAATGCTATGAATACTCTTAACATAGTATTTATTACTTCGTAAATTTTTGCATTTTATAATGTATATAAGTTCTCTATAAAAATTCATTTGTTTTTGTTAGTTTCTTGCCATTTCAAGCCATCTTCATGCATGCTTGTTGCTGTTTTCAGGAATAACTCCTAGTAAATTGCAAGAGCTCATTGCAGTGTTGGGATCCAAACACAGTTTGTTGCACAAAATACAAAACTCTTATTTTTGTTTGTTTTGGGGTCACACCAGGCAGTGCTCAGGGGTTACTCCTGGCTCTATGCTCAGAAATCCCTTCTGGTAGGCTTGGGGGACCATATGGGATGCCGGGATTTGAACCAATGACCTTCTGCATGAAAGGCAAATGCCTCACCTCCATGCTATCTCTCCGGCCAAAATACAGGATTTTTAACCTCTGAACCTCTGGCCCTGTAGGATTTTTGTTTTACTTATATTTGATATTTATAAAGTACCTTCAACCAAGGAGAAAGTACTTGTTGGAACTACATTTTAAAGCACCTATCTCCTGCGGGCCGCAGGAGGCAAAATTAGGGTGATCCTTGAGTGCAAAGTCAGTAGTAATTCTTGAATATTGGGGGCTGTGACCCAAATAACTAAAACAAAACAAAACAAAAAAAGATTCCTCTAGGGCAGGGCCACAAAATGTTGTATGGAGGGCCATTTTCAGCTCGCAAAGTTGAGACCCCTGGGAGCTTATATATAGTATGTATATAAACATATACATATATATAAAACTGATGTTGATTTACTTTTAGAAACAATGTGTGACTTTTTTATCCTCAATGATATATGATATCACAGAATGAACAAAATTATGTCTTTTATTTTTATTGCTTAATATGATCTTTTAATATAATTGTACATCATCTGTTTATAGTTTATGTTGATAAAACATTACTTGTTAAAAATCTAGGCAAGCACACACTTTTTTGCTCCATCTGTTTTTAGTAAGAAAAGTACAGTAAATAAGAGTTCTGTTGGCAGGGTAAAGCAGTGTTCCATATTTAATAGTATTTTTATAAGACATTTATCTCAAAAAGGTAGAGAAAACAAAGGCTCAAAGTTGATCATTTACTTTTGATTAAAGGTTTCTTAATCATGTACCACTATAGACCCTTGTGTGACCAGTGTAGATCAATAATAAAATTGTAGAATGAAGAGTACATTTAAATTTCCTCATAAAACTCAATTCAAAATTAATTTCAGATATGTTCTTGTCTATGACACGTGGTAGATTGTGAGAAAAAGTGATAAATTATTGATTGTTACTGACATTAAGAACATATTGACAAAATTTTTTATCAAGGCTTTCAAATAAAAGTCATCTAGTTATTAAGGTTAAAGGTGATTGAGAAAGCTATAAAAATAAATATTACTATCAAAAATATAATGATTTATCAACAGAACTCAGTAAAGCTAAGAAGTAAACCATCAGTGTAAATTAGGTATATAGAATTGAACATGAATTTATCAAAATTTTATTTAATTACATTAATTACAAAGTTGCTTTCAATATTCTGAAGTTATTGACATCTATATACAAATTTTGAACTAAAATGATCACCTAAAGTTATTATCAAATTTTAGTAAAGTAGATAATATCTCGAAATTATAACAAGTGATTGGGCCTAAGGAGGTATAGATGCAAACAGATTATTTTTACAAATATTTTTTTCTATATATATTTAAATATCTTGATTACAAATATGATTGTGATTAGGTTTCAGTCATGTAAAGAACACCCCCCTTCACCAGTGCAACATTTCCATCACTAATGTCCCAAATCTCCCTCCATTCCACCCCACTCCCACCTGTACTCTAGACAGGCTTTCCAGTTCCCTCAATCATTCACATGATTATGATAGTTCTCAGTGTAGTTATTTCTATAACGGCACTCACCATTCACTGTGGTGAGCTTCATGAAGTGAGCTGGAAGTTCCCACCCTCCTCTCATTGTCTCTGAGGATTGTTGCAAAAATGACTTTTCTTTTTCTTGTTTTCTTTCGGGCCACACACTTTTGATGCTCAGAAATTACCTCTGGCTTGGGGGAACTGTATGAGATGCTGGGGGATCGAACCATGGTCCTTCCTTGGCTAGCGCTTGCAAGGCAGACTCCTTACCTCTAGCGCCACCTCACCAGCCCGACTTTTATTTTTCTTAAAACCCATAGATGAGTGAGACTATTCTGCATCTCTCTCTCTCCCTCTGACTTATTTCACTCAGCATTATAAATTCTATGTACATACATGTATAGGAAAATTTCATGACTTCATCTCTCCTGAAGGCTGCATAATATTCCATTGTGTATATGTACCACAGTTTCTTTAGCCAGAGCCTGGCTATTGTGAATAGTGCTGCAATAAATATAGGTGTGAGGAAGGGGTTTTTGTGTTGTATTCTTGTGTTCTTAGGGTATATACCTAGAAGTGGAATATCTGGGTCAAATGAAAGATCAATTTCCAGATTTTGGAGGAATATCCATATTGCTTACCATAGAGGTTGGACTAGACGATATTCCCACCAGAGTTCCTTTCTCTCCACATCCCCGCCAGCACTGATTGTTCTCATTCTTTGTGATGTGTGCCAATCTCTGTGGTGTGAGATGGTATCTCATCGTTGTCTTGATTTGCATCTCCCTGATGATTAGTGATGAGGAGCATTTTTTTCATGTGCCTTTTGGCCATTTGTATTTCTTTTTTTATCAAAGTGTCTTCATTTCTTCTCCTCATTTTTTGATGGGGCTATATGTTTCTTTCTTGTAAAGTTCTGTCAGTGCCCTGTATGTTTTGGATATTAGCCCCTTATCTGATAGGTATTGGGTGAATAGTTTCTCCCACTCAGTGGGTGGCTCTTGTATCCCGGGCACTATTTCTTTTGAGGTGCAGAAGCTTCTCAGCTTAATGTATTCCCATCTGTTTATCTCTGTTTCCACTTGTTTGGAAAGTGCAGTTTTCTCATTGAAGATGCCTTTAGTCTCAATGTACTGGAGTGTTTTACCTACGTGTTGTTCTATACATCTTATGGTATCAGGTCTGATGTCAAGGTCTTTATTCCATTTAGAATTTACCTTCATACATGATGTTAACTGGGGTCTATGTTCTCTTTTTTGCAGGTAGCTAACCAGTTCTGCCAGCACCACTTGTTGAAGAGGTTTTCCCTGCTCCACTTAGGATTTCTTGCTCCTTTGTCAAAAATTAGGTGATTGTATGTTTGCAGAACATTGTCTGAGAACTCAAGCCTATTCCACTGATCTGAGGGTCTGTCTTTATTCCAATACTATGCTGTTATGATAACTATTGCTTTGTAGTACAGTTTAAAGTTGGGGAAAGTAATACCTCCCATTTTCCTTTTCCCTAGGAGTGCTTTAGCTATTCGAGGGTGTTTATTTTTTCAGATAAACTTCATAAGTGTTTGATCCACTTCTTTGAATTATGTCATGGGTATTTTTAGAGGGATCGCATTAAATCTGTATAATGCTTTGGGGAGTATTGCCATTTTAATGATGTTAATCCTGCCAATCCATGAGCAGGGTATGTGTTTCCATTTCCGTGTGTCCTCCCTTATTTCTTGGAGCAGGGCTTTATAGGCAAACAGATTTTTAAACTTCCCTAAACTGACTATAAAAATCATAGGAATTTAGGTTTTGTGTTGTGACTACAACAGATATTTCTTATAAACCACTCCATACAGTGTGCTCTTGATTGTGTTCAGGGATAATTTGTTGCTTGGAATAAAACCCAGGTTTTCCTAGAGCAAAATATGCACTGAGTCTAGCAAACTATCTCCCTCAGGAATTTAAAAATTGTCAAGTAGTCCCATAATCCAAAACTTAGCAAGTAGCAGAAGATCTTCACTGAATCAGCAAACTTGTTCTCAGTATAACCACATGGAAGACTGGATAAGTGAACACAATGATGTGATTATACAAATAATGTATGTGAAAACAAATAGAATGCCAAAATATGAGGAATATGAGAACAATCTGAATGTAGTAGGGAAGGCAACATCAGATTAATATTCGGAAAGAAGAAGGGGAAGAGAAAGACATAGGATTAGAAATCATAATCAGAGATTTCTGATGGAAAATTCTCCAAATTCCATATTGTGGAAAGGAAACTGAATATACAAGTCTATCGCACATTGTCTCTCTGTCTCTGTTTCACCCTCTATCATTCTCAAACAATGGAATGCTCTACACTCGTAAATATTGAATTGTGCCATTTTCAATAATATGTCAGAAATGACAGTGTACAGTAAGTGAAATAAGCTTAAAAAGACAAAATTATGTGATTGTAGTAATGTGGGATATACATAGAGCAGGGGTCTCAAACTCAATTTAACTGGGGGCCACAGGAGGCAAAGTCGGGGCGAGGCAGGGCCACATAAGGAATTTTACAAAAAAAGTCCTCAAACATCATTATTAACAGTTTTAATTATTTCTTCTGAATATGAGTAGAACACTGAGTGAAGATCATGAACAATTCTGAATATGGCATCTTTTGCCTATTCCTTGCTGCCAGAAACTTGACAGCGCTTGTTCTCACAAATCTGAACCACATTTGGCTTTAGAGAGGAAGAAGTTGAGACCCTCAGTATGGCTTGAAGATGATCATCAATAAGTCTAGACCTGTACTTTGACTTATTGAAGTTCAATGTGGAGAATAATTTTCACACAAATATGTGCTCCCAAAAAGGCACATGGTGCACTTGAACATTCGGGAAAGCTCAGGGAAGCTGGGGGGCAGTTCTCTCAAAAATTGCCCATGCATGTCTGCTTTTCCACTAATCTCCCTGAACTTGGCTTTAAAATCAGAGTTCCACTGCAGATCAATGAGCTCCATTTGAAGTGTAGGAGAGGCATCTTGCACATCAAAAGAAAAGGGGTCCACGAAAATTTGGAAAGTGGCTCTGTGCTTTTTGAAGTCTGCAAATCTGTGATCAAATTCCTTCTCTAGCTTAAAAATAGCATCAACTCATTTCTCACCACTGAATGGTTTGCCTGCATCCACAAGTTCCTTGCATGCTGGGAAATGGCAAAGGTTTGTCTGAGAGAGCTGGGATTTCCATAACACAACTTTTGTGGAGAATGCTCTCACGTTGTCATAGGCAGCACTGATAAGCTGCCCCGGGCCTTGTAATATCTTGTTTAGTACATTCAGCTTATGTGTGATGTCAACAAGAAAAGCTAAGTCCATGAGCCATTTGTGATCACTCAACTCAGAAACAGCATTCCCATCCTTCTCCATGAAGGCTTTCACTTCTCTCAACTCAAAAAATCTTTTCAGGATATTTCCCCTGATGAGCCAATGCACCTCGGTTAAAAATAGACCACATCTCCATATTCTCACTCCATTTCCTCGAAAAAAGCATGAAACCTCCTGTGCTTTAAGCCCCTGGATCTGATTTGGTTGATACATTTTACAACAGACATCACATTGTCACACGGCAGGCATTTACTGCAAAGGGCCTGCTGATGGATAATGTAGTGAAGAGCAATGGCCTTCTCTACACCCTCCTCTTTAAGTTTTTTTTTTTTGAACAAGTGCCACCAGTCCATTTCTCCTCCCTGTCATCGATGGCGCTCCATCGGTTATTATTCCAATAAACCTCTTCCATGTCAAACCTGCATTCTCAATGGCATCACACAGATGCCAAAATATCTCATTAGCGGTGGTCTGGCCATGCATTGAAATTATTGTGAGCAGCTCCTCTGTCAATTAAAAATTGCAATCAACACCATGGACATAAACTGAGCTGCACAGTGTCTGTTATATCTGTGCCCTCATCAAGAGCAACTGAGTATGCATCAAAACATTTGGGTTTCTCACACAGTTGATGATAAATGTTACTTGACATGTCAGAAATGAGCTCTGCCACAGTGTTGGCAGAAAGCTGATTTTGCTAAACTGACCTTCCTTTTTTAGACAGATAATACTTGCAGCCTGTAACATGCATTTTTTAACAAACTCTCCTTCTGGGAATGGTTTCCCTGCCTTAGCATTCATCTCACTAACCATGTAACTAGCTTCGACAGATGCAACATTCTCTTTGGTTGCTTTCTTGAAGAAATCTTGTTGCCTCATTAGACATGCTTTAAGACTGGCAACCCGCTTGGCTCTCTCATTTCCTTTGATATTTTGCACATTTCTCAGCATGTTTAGTTAAATAATGGCGTTTCAAGTTGTATTCCTTGTGCACTGCAACTTTCTCTGAGCAAGTAAGACATGTGGGATGCCCCTGTGATCAACAAAGAAATACTGCGTCTCCCACTTTTCCTGAAATTGTCTGTGCTCGTCATCAATCTTTCTCTTCACTGCAGGCTTTGATGAAGTCATGATGAAGGTTTGACAAAATTTAATTCTGTAATAAACTTCTCTCCTTTCTCTCCAGTAGGCCTCCGATAATGCAAGGGACAGCGAGCAGGAGCAGCGGAAATGATGTCTGAGCTAGGCGCAAAGTATTCGATTACCGAATATTCGCAAAAAAAAAAAAAATTGCATTAGTAAGAAAACATACCCCAAACGGAACTGCTCAGGGTATGCAAATGTTTAATGCAATTTTTTTTCTTACTGTGCAATTTTTATTGCGATTATTCAGTAAGCAAATAATCATGAATACTGAGATATTTGAAGGCTGGCTGCGGGCCACAAAATGTTGTATGGAGGGCCGTAAATGGCTGGCGGGCCATGAGTTTGAGACCTTTGACATAGAGAAAACAAATGGTAATGTGAATTAAACATAAACTTATCAACTCTAAGTCTATTAAAGAGCTTTTTATAAACAAAAGGGTAAATGGCAAACAAAGGAAAAAATCTTATTCTCAGTTATGCACAGCTGGTTCTTATATTTTATATATAATATATCATAATTACATATATTATATTTATATGAATATGTTATACTTCAAAATATGATAGTAAAAATTAATAGTAGTAGTGTATGAATAACCACCACACAGGGATGGTTATTAAAATATAATAATGGTTATATAATATAAATCTTTCATATACTTTGGACATTACTGAAACTTTAACTATAAAATATATTATTTATGTTAGATATATAATATACAATATAATATATAATTAAAACATAATTAACTATAGTTATACAATATATAATATATTATATTATTACAATATATAATATATTATATTATTATAATATATTATAAAAAATAAAACCTTATAATAAACATGAACAACCTCAGGATAGTAAAGGTGAAAATCATTTGAAAAATGTATAAATGACTTTGCGAGGTTATGATAAAATATTTGTTATTTTTTTACAATAATTACCTCAACTAAGATCTGTCAAATAGTCATCTCCAGCAGTTTTCACTGATAACTGCTGGCTCTGGGTTCAAAGATAGCTACTGGTAGGACTTTGTGAATCGCCAAGAATTAAAACTGGGATCGAACAATTATCTCAAGCTACGTCAAACTATCTCCATAGTCATTATTCACATTATTGAATTACCAATTTAGATTTATATCTAAATTAAAAAGCAATAATTGACTTGCCTTTTCTATAATTTCTACAGCATAAGGAGCATGTATAGTGTAGAGTTAGGATGACTAAAGACGATGGAATGAGCTAACAACAATAAAAACTCGTTGAGTCTGAGAATAATCCTTGTATAAGCAGGAATGTGAACAGGGAGTTTATGGATTCAGTTTTCTGATTAACAAATTTTGTTTTGTTGGAGTAATTTGTTCCTTTTTGAACTGTTCTAAAGCAAATTAGAGAACTGAGGACTTATCCTCATAATTACTTATCAATTGAAACTAATAAGAATACATAAGAACACTTAATTCTTCTCTCCTAAATTTTATGCCCTTTGATCTGGGTCTTATTGATGTGATCCATGTTTTCTTGGACTGAGAAAAGCTGATTAGATATTCTACTTTGATGTAATCAAAGCAAAATGTGAGAGGAACAACATCCTTAGTTGAAAATTGATGTTTATTCCCTTGATTTTTGTTAAGCAAAATTTAATTTAATGGAATTTTAATATATAAACAACCTAGACATTTTTGTTATACTATGTAGTGACTCATACATGAAGGAAACATTTACTGAACCTTTATTTCCATTTTAGGTACTATTCTGAGTATTCAAGAAGTAAACAAAGTAAAATAAAAAAAAGTGTTCTTAATAGCATTGATTTGATATCACAGACAGATAACTATGAGAAATTCATTGTCACAAGTTGTAAAGAATGAAAAGAGAAAAGAAAGAGGTAGCCAGCCAAAAATGTGTCATTTTTGTATTGGAGAGTGATAATTCATAAATCATAATGAGAAGACTTTTCAAGGAAATGTTCTACTTACAGCTACAAGAAGAGGATTGCAAGTATATAAATATTTATTCAAAATATGTTGGAAGTAAATAAATACTAAAATAATTGATGTATAAATCTATTTAATATATTCTAGTTATCTCATTATCACTAGAAAGGACTGAATTGTCATGATCAATAATGAGATCAGAGGGGACATTATAAACAATTTGTTTCAAGGATGTTGGTTTTTACTCAGAGTGAGCTAAAATTCCATTGGAACAGTCTTGGAAATATTGTGACATAATTTAAAACAGTTTTTCTTCTAACAAAATCACTCTTAGGGTCTGTCAAAAAATATATATAGTGTTTACAAAATGGGAGAAAAGGGAGCTTGGAAAATGGAGAAAGTAATTATTTATAGTGATGAAATTAAACGTTGGTAGTTGGGTACTATATTTTGATGTTGCATTAAATCCAATGCTAGATAAAATTATATTTATAAAAATGAAAGAGTTTCTAAATATAATATGGTATAGTGTGTTTTCTATTTTAGGAACTTTTTATCTGCCTTATAGGATGTTTAGCAGCTTCTCTGAACTCTATCCACTAGATGTCAGTGTTTTTCCTTGAATTTTGACAGCTAAAGACAACTCCAGACAAAACTAAATAACCTCTAAGTGGGGAGAATCACCCTTAGAAAATAACCAGTTTTTAGGGGATCACACATAATTGTTCTCAGAGAAGAGACTCTGGCTTCTGGGGTTTCATGAAGAGTTCCTATAAGAGCTTTTGTCAATAACCAAGATAAATTTTTGTATTTGTAGAATTTCATAGAGGGTATTGTTGAAGAGAGATTAGATCCTAGGAACAGTTCTACCAGATTCTATAAGATTTATTAAAATGCAAGAACACATTTAGTTAAGATGTTCGATTATTTAAAAATATGAAACTAATTTTTGTTTTCTTGTGTAATTGTATTCAACATTGTATGTTAGACATATGTTTTTGTATCAGTATATATATGATACTTGGATCCCTTCTACACAAATTTATATTTATATGCCTAGATGATTCTACTACTTGACTTCAGAATATTAATTGTATAAATCCAAGTTCTAAAAGTGTTAGCGTGAAAGATTAGCTATGATGGTCTAGTTTTACTTTTGACCAAATTGAGAGACTTGGTGACAGATAATGATGACTGGCCATGAATGCAGACTTATGGCCTTGAGATAGATAATCAGTTAGAAGCCCTGGGCAGTAAATTTCAGGAAACCATAAAAAAGCAATACATGTTTGTAGAGACACTAAGACTTAAAGCAATGTTTCTAAAGGTCAATATATCTTCTCTCCCTGATACTAGATCTCAGGACAAAACACAGAACCTTTTCAGAGATCACTAGTGACCAAAAATTATTCCTTGATAAATTGAGAGAAACAAAGAAACACAAGTCCTGCTTAACAACTATCTAACAACAAATCTATTCACTCTGAGGCAGACTGAGCAGAAAAAAAATACTCTTAGAGCATTAGGTGCTCAAAGTAACTTAGTATACATCATTGTGACATTACAAACTGAGTGTTGTAATCCTCAAGGAAGTGGTCAGGGAATAACACAGAACAGAAGAGTAGGTAAAGAGAAAATTTACACCCAGCAAAAAGAGCATAATATAAAATCTTATACATAATCTAGTAATTCTCTAGGAAAACCATACATATTCATGACAGAAAACCTGAAACATGAGCAGTTGAGGAACATGCAATACATATATATGTGTCTTACAGAATAGTGTAGAACATCATAATCAGGGTAACATTTTTAGATAACTGCTCCTGTCTGGCTAGGATGTCTTCAGTTCCTGATAAAAGTTCTCTTAATTGTTCTCTTTGGGACATTCAGAACCCAGAGATGGCAACAGAAGCATCTACTCCCATAAAAAATTGGTCACATTCTCCAAATACAAGTTTCATGCCTGACTATTTTGCATTGCCTAGACATTAAAGTCCTAAATGTGGGAGATTACTTCAGAAAAAAATTGATTGTCAGCAATTTTGCCCACTTACTTTATGGCACATTTCTTTCTGAGCTTAAATGCACAACAACTTTTGTTCTTTATTTCCTTTCTAAAATTTAACAGCAATATCTTTTCACACCTTTATCTCATTTTTCTACAAATAGAATTATTTTGCTTTAAGATGTTTTTCTCAGAAATTCAATTCTGCCTAAACCAGTGCAAAATTGGGACTACCTTCTTTTACCAGTTCTGGTCGCTCTGACAAATCCCCACTACTAATATCCTCAATTAATTATATTCTCTACATGCTCAGAAGAAGTTTTTTGTTTGTTTGTTTGTTTTTTGTTTGTTTATTTGTTTTGTTTTGGTGCCACACCCAGTGACACTCAGTGGTTACTCCTGGCTATGAGCTCAGAAATCGTTCCTGTCTTAGGGGACCATATGGGATGCCGGGATTGAACGGAGGTCCGTCCTGGGTCAACCGCATAGAAGTCAAGCATCCTACCACAAGCACCTTACCGCAGGGCTATCACTCTGGCCACTCACAAAAAGATTTTATTTTAAAAAAGAACAAGATTGTGGCCAGAGCTGTGGCACAAGTGGTAGGGCGTTTGCCTTGCAACCACAAACCTAGGACAGACAGAGTTTTGATCCCCCGGCGTCCCCTATAGTCCCCCAAGCCAGGAGCAATTTCTGAATGCATAGCCATGAGTAACCTCTGAACGTCACCAGGTGTGGCCCCAAAACAAACAAAAAAACCCAAACCAAAAAAAAAAAAAACAAAAAATAAGATTGCATATGGGACCCCCAGCCAGGAGCTATTTCTGAGTGCATAGCCAGTAATAATCCTCGAGCATCTCTAGGTGTGGCACCAAAACAAAACAAAACTAAAACCAAAAAGCAAAACATACAAACAAAAAGAACAAGGTTGTAGAGAAAGGCTTGAAGACTGTGGGTTTTTTGCTTTTGTTTTAAATTGCCAGTGCTCACTTTATCCTACCAGGCTGTTTGCCCTAAAGAACATTCTATCCTATTTGCAAACTTAAGTTTATCCTGTCCAGAAAACCTTGCTGGATTCTTGTTTTGAATTCAACTCTGGTTTCTTTGGGGTAGTTTTCAAAAGAAAGTGAATATTTCCCCAAGGACTTCAAATAGATCTTTAACACTCAGCAGAAACTAAAGGATTTATCTTTAACATTCAGTATAAACTAACACATTAAAGGAAAAATGCTTTACAAGGAAAGGTTCATAACTTAAGGTGTTTAATCCTAAATTATATAAGAATTTATCATTTAAATGCTATATTATATTCTAACACAAAAGCAACTAAGGAAGAAATTAGTAGATAATTATTTCAGTACGAGGATAATAGCAATAGTTTATAATTAATGTCTAGATTAAAGTAATGTAATTTTTATAAAAACAATTCATAGCTAATATTTTAGCTTTATTAAAATATGAATATAAGAAAAGTAGAGATTATTTTTAAACATAAAAATAGAATTAGAAAAGGCATACAATAGCTTGTGGAATTTGAAGGAAAACCAATTGAGTCTAGCTAAAAGGGATTTGGAGAAAGGATAAATAGAGATAAACAGGTCAATAGCCCAAGTCAAGTTGTAAATCCTGGGTCTTGCTGAACTATTTGGTAGTTTCCTTGAGGCAAGGAAGTGGCCTTTTCAAGATGACCTGAGGATTTTTTTTAAGAAGAAGAATTGCTTGATAAGATTCTTACTTTGGAAAGTTAATTGCATGGAGAGTAGAATGAAATGGGGTACAATGAGGTCAATTAGTTGATTAATGGAGTGGGCTGTTCCTGACTGAGTGACAGTGTCAGTGAAGTTGTAGAAAGACACTAGTACAAAGGAAATATTTGATGCCCTCTGTGACCAGTTCAATGCATGGACAGAATAGGTGAGAGGAAGGATTAATTTGTTGCTTGAGATATTCGTTGAAAGTACTACTCAAAGACCTTCAGTGAACAGGATTTAAGAGGTTTAAGTTAACATAATAAAATGGGAATATGATTGCTAGAAGGAATGATTTGATAGAAATGAAGGTCTACTTTTCTCAAGGCATCCAGACACTAGATGAATTTACTTTGAACTGAATAATATGTGTTATTATAGGAAAACTTCTCATAGTTGCTTACAGAGCAGTTTTTCTGTTGAAGATAGTGGGCATGAAAACAGACGCCTTCAATTCTTTTATAAATTATAAATAAAGAAGTTATAATTAACTTTTTTGGGTCGGAAGGGTGATATTTTGAACACTCCTGGCAGCGCTCAGTGGTTACTCATGGCTCTGTGCTCAGAAGTTGCTCCTAGCAGGCATGGTGGACCATATGGGATGCTGGGATTAGAACCACCAGTCTGTTTGAATCTGCTGCATGCAAGGAAAAGTCCAACAATTGTGCTAGCTCTCTGGCCCAGTTATAATTAACTTAATAACTCCAATGCTCCTTTATTTTTAGTCCTTTAAATTTAGACTTCAGAAAGTGGCAGTTAATAAAAGAAAGGATGAAACGCCTGAAACTGTATTTTAGGGGCTGAAATGATAGTACAAACCGGATTCTGTTCTGGTGCGCCAAATGGTCCCTAAGATCAAGTAGGAGTGATCCCTTTTATCAGAACCTGAGTTAAGCTCTGAGCACCACTGAATCTGACCAATTATTTTTTCTTAAAAAATAAATAAAAAAATAATTTACTCGGGGCCGGGCGGTGGCGCTGGAGGTAAGGTGCCTGCCTTGCCTGCGCTAGCCTAGGATGGACCGCGGTTCGATCCCCCGGCGTCCCATATGGTCCCCCAAGAAGCCAGGAGCAACTTCTGAGCGCATAGCCAGGAGTAACCCTGAGCGTCACAGGGTGTGGCCCAAAAACCAAAAAAAAAAAAAAAAAAAAAAAAAAGGGGCCGGGCAGTGGCGCTGGAGGTAAGGTGCCTGCCTTGCCTGCGCTGCCTAGGACGGACCGCGGTTCGATCCCCTGGCGTCCCATATGGTCCCCCAAGAAGCCAGGAGCAACTTCTGAGCGCATAGCCAGGAGTAACCCCTGAGCGTCACAGGGTGTGGCCCAAAAACCAAAAAAAAAAAAAAAAAAAATAATAATTTACTCTAGTTGGTGTCGGAGCTATAGCACAGTGATAGGGCATTTTCCTTGCCTGTGACCAAGCCAGGACAGACCCAACTTTGATCCCTGGCATCCTATTTGATCCCCCAAGCCTTCCAGGAAATATTTCTAAATGCAGAGCCAGGAATAACTCTTAATCACCACTGTGGGTGCCCCAAAACCACAACAAAGAAAATTAACTATAGTTGACATAGCTATACTTTCAAAAGTAATAATTCTCTTGTCTACTGAAGGGTTGAAGACAAAATCTTTAAAAAATTAAATGAAATCTCAGGGCAACGTGCTGAAAATTGTCAGAAAATGTCAGAAAATTAAGAATTATTTTGCATTTGCATTCATTTCAGACACCCAAAGATTTATAGTAAATTACCTCTTTTAATCAGTGGGTTATGTGCATAGTAATTGTATAGAATAACATAAAATAAGTATGTAATTCAAATGAGATATATAATTGATTTATATAATATATAATTAACTAAAATTGATTTTAGATAATGATATTAATATAAATATTGATATTAATGTAAAATGTCAGATTTTTGTTAAGTGCTAAGTATTTTGCTTTAATTATTTATTTATTTATTCAAACGCTCAGAATACTCCTACTTCTGGACTCAGAAATTACTACTGGTAGTGCCTGGGGAACCATATGGAATGTTGAGGATTGGACTCAGGTTGGCCTTGTGTAAGGCTAGTGCCCTTACTTGCTGTCCTATTGCATCAGCGGTAAGTTTTGGTTTTCTAAATCACTGCATTAGAATTAGAAATTTATTAAGTTTACTTGTCTTCAAATACTGATATGTTTAAAAAATAAATTTTTAGGTTAAAAAACATAAAGTTTCAGGACACTGAAAATAAAAAAATTTCCACAAATAAATATAATGCACAGAATTTACTACCTTTTAGATCTGTAAGTCAACAGCTGCGATTTTACCTTGTCTTTACAGTAACTTACACAGTTTATTTCTATCATAATCCTGTAGCATTTTCCATTAAAATAAGCTTTTCCATTAAATATTTCCATTAAATTTCCATTAAAATAAGTAATATAGTCAAAAAAGTGATTTTAAGTAGTCAAAAATGTGCTTCTTATATTATTGTATTTTAAATTGTATAAATGTGAAAAAATGTATTTTTAAAAACAGTATACAAGAGAAGGTTGATTTTTTCTAAGAGAAAATTTTGCTTTTCACAAAACAGTAATTCATTACAATTTTTCTCCAACTAATAATAATATTAAAAAAGAAACTAAGGTATATTAGAATTTGTTAAGATTTTACTGTTGTTTTTGAGACAGATGCTAATTGGTATAAGGAGGAACAAAACAGAAGTGATTTGTTAAGGTGTTCTGTGGGGCTCTGAAAATAAGACTCCCTATGACATACCATGTAGATTATGTAGATTATTTCAACTGTAATTAACCTAGATTCTGTGGACTCAATATAATATTTTATTATTTTATCTAAGAAGAAAAAGTGTGAGCCAAAGTGATGATAGATGTTTGCCTTGCACGTGGCTGTCCTAGGACTGATATTGGTTCAATCCCCAGTGTCCTATATGGTCCCCCAAGCCAGGAGCTATTTCTGAGCACATAGCCAGGAATAACTTCTGAGAGTCACCGGGTATGGCCCAAAGTCCAAAAACAAACAAACAAAAATAAATATAAATTGAGAGTCTTTTTTAAAATTTCAATCATTACCAAAATAACATTTCTCTTTAAATAACCTTGTCCTATAACTGGGCAAACGTCTGTTGTTCTTTGTTGCCATCTGAATTATATATTTTTCAGCCTGAATATTCCAGACTGACATTTATATTTCATTTGTGTTTCCTTCTATAAATCTATTATAACTCTGTAGGTGTGCAGAATGTACTGGATTAAATTGGTTTGTTTTCCAGTTAATCTGTTTTATGTAACTGATTAACCTACGCAAAAAGAAACTTCCAAGATTCTAGGCACTCTAGGGAAATACCTCTGTAGAAACTTTTTTTAATAGAAAAGGCAGAAGCAACATATAATATCAGCATCAAAATAACCATCACACTGCCTTTAGCTTAAAACTTTAATATGCGTTTATTAATTGTGCTTAGGTTTTAATTTTGAGATACAAACAGTTTTAGATTTTGGTTTAAATTTGTGCACTGCTTTCATTAGAAAAACCATAGTACAATGTACTTCTTGTTAATAAATGTAATATGGTGTAAAAACTCTAAGCATAAACACACACTATAGGGGCCAGAGTCATAATAAAGCTGGTGGGGTGCTTGCCTAGTATGGGATACACTCAGGTTTGATCCCTGGAAACACATATAG
Source organism: Suncus etruscus (assembly GCF_024139225.1). Classification (NCBI taxonomy): domain Eukaryota; kingdom Metazoa; phylum Chordata; class Mammalia; order Eulipotyphla; family Soricidae; genus Suncus; species Suncus etruscus. Next base: position 74,117,130 of record NC_064849.1, on the reverse strand, counting down.
GTTCCTAAGTGCAGTCGTAGTAGCCAGTAACCACAGAGCTAAGAGTAAGCCCTGAGAACTGCCAGGTGTGGTATGGTCTCTTAAAAAACATACATAACCCATAACATAAGAATCAAAATTGTTCATTGGATTAATCTATATGAGTTTTTTTTTATATCTACTTAATGATGGCGCATAGGAAATTATTGAAACCCTAACTGTACTAAGACATTAATCATTAATTTGGGTGTATGACAAATATGACTACTTTTTTGGGGGTGGATCACACCTGCTCAGGGGTTACTCCTGGCTCTACACTCAGAAATCACTCCTGGCAGGCTCGGGGGACCATATGGGTTGCCAGGATTTGAACCACCATGCTTCTGCATGCAAGGCAAACACCCTATCTCCATGCTATCTCTTTTCCCTGACTTCTTTTTGTAAAACACATTTTACAATAATATATTTTATGTGCTACAATTCTCAAATTTATTTATGATGTAAATAATATGATATCATGTTTATGAAAATATATTTATTGCTTTGGACCTTGACTTATTTCTCCTATTTAAATAATTTTCAACTATATATACATGTAGATAATAACCAGTGAGAACCTATAATTGAATTATGTCAGAAAATATAACAAATCATTGAAAACATTGTTGTTAAATGTAGAAAGGTACTGTGATGATTTTCATAATATCAACATTATGAAATGGCATTATGTACATGCTTGTCTCCTTCTAAAATAAGTCAAGTTGAAAAAAATAGTTATGAGTCAGAGACCTTGCTTTAGCTTATGTTGCCTTACAGTCAGTATTATAATTAGTTTTTTGTTGTAATTTTCACTATGGGGTGTCACTCAGTATTCAGTGCTTTGGAGTCCTTCCTTGTGGTGTTGCTGGGATTATATGGTACAAAAGATTAAACTAAAGCTTTCGGTATGCTTATTAAGTATATCTAAGTATAATCACTCATTTTATTTAATGACTTAGTTAAAGAATTTCTCTTCTTGAAGTCTCACAACTAAATGTAATATGGGGAACTGATTTTATAGAATTTCTGCATTTTCAAGTGCTATAAATGATAAACAATTTTAGAAAAAAATGGGTACTTTTAAATTAACAAGCTTTAACTCCTTGGTGAATTTTGTTTCTTAAATGTTTGAAGCAAATTTTAGAATAAAATACTAAATGAATATTAATTAGTTCATTGATATTTTTCAACTTAATTTGGAATACATAGCTGTATGTTTTTTCATATATTTTCTCTGATATTTCAATACTCTTAATTTGATATTTGATATTTCAAATAGTCATTTAAGTAAATGACTGATCATGTAATGCAATTTAGTCTTTTCTAGAAGAGAGGGTTTGGGGCAGTTATTGAGGAGAGAAACTTTCAAGATTTGGAAAAAAAGTAAGAATTGTGATTGTCAAAAATTGTAAGAGAACACTTTTCCTGATTGTTCTGTGAATATAGGTAAAAACAAAAGAAGCATGGTTATTTTGCAAATCTTAGATTTCTTGATGTTAAATTTAAGAAATAAATTTTTCCATTTAATATAAATATTATGTAGTATTTTTAACTCATACACAGAAGTCTTGGCAACTTTTCATGATTTAATGTGCATCTTTTTTTCTGTTCATTACTCTGGCACTAAATAGTACTTGATATGTTAGGGTCTAAGAGTGAAGGATGAGACTATACAATTGAAATAAAGCAAAGCAAAACTTTATTCTGTCTACAACAAGCCCCAAAGTCAGGGCCACCTCTCGCAGGAGGCAACCCCCCAGTGGGATACAAAGCAGTTTATATAGGTTTGGCACAGGGAAGTTATCATATATGGTGACCAGTAAACTGATTGACTATTTTCTAGGGGATTCTTCACTGTTTCCCATATCTTTTTTTTTTTTTTTTTTTTTGGTTTTTGGGTCACACCCAGTGACGCTCAAGGGTTACTCCTGGCTATGCACTCGCTCAGAAGTCGCTCCTGGCTTGGGGGACCATATGGGACACCAGGGAATGGAATCGAGGTCTGTCCTAGGCTAGCACTGGGCAAGGCAGACACCTTACCTCTAGCGCCACCACTCTGGTCCCTGTTTCCCATATCTTGACCTGATAAGCTATTGGCAGTGGCCAGATGTCCTGTGGTGGTGCTTGTGGTCTCTAATGTCCTGAGGGTTCTCTGTGTCACAGTTGAAAGATAAAAACTTAACCTTAAATGGAAACTCAGCCTTAATATAGAAAATGGCTCTACAAAATGCTCCCCTCTTCTGCTCTAGGCTTTACATCTGTAAAATTAGTGTCTTTTACATATCAAACATATGTTCCAACATTGAGTTATATTTTTGTCCTATATATATCTAAGTTATTTTCATGACATTGAAACAGTATACAGTATACTGGTTTCTCCACCATGGCTGGAGTATACATGGAGAAATGCTGTAATAATATGGTACTATAATATACTTGAAATAAAATTTCTCACAAGTTCAAAATGGGGAATTTAGCATTTCCTTTCTTTTGACAAAGAACAAACTGATGGCTGAAGAAGAGAGAGACAGAAAAAGCTGATCAAAATATCTTGCACAGTATAGACCTGAAACCAGATTTACAATTAACAATGCTGAATTTTTCAACAATCAAATGAGTCCAACCATCTGGCCTTAGTGTTTAATTTTGTTCTTTCTTAGCACAATTCAGTTACTTAATTTGTTTCCTAAACTGTGGAATAGAAGTTGAACCATAAGAAATATCCTGTAATAGTGTTCCTGTCCTTCAAACAAGATATTTGAAGAATATACAATAAAGCCAACTGTTCATAGGCTGAGAAGTTTCTAAGGACAAAACTTGTAGCAGAATAAAGTATTCCATTTGTAAATCCTTCGTCCCTTCTCACCTTTCTTGTACCATGTATTTTCCCATTTCTGAATAACTTTGCATTATTAGGTCTTCATATCGCCTACAGGGCAAGCCATGATAATTTGTTTCTGAAAAGAATAACAGTGTGGTACATAAAGGTGGAGGCAGTGGGGAAGCAGCAAATTGTGCTTCAGTAAGTGCCACCTGCTTTTGAGTTTGATGATTTAAAAGAAGGATTGTGGTCTCCTCTCTAAGTTTTACTTTACCCATTTAAACAACACAATATAAAATTAAGGAAGTAAGATGGTCAGAATTTAATTTTGCTCTTGTATCACCAAAAACTCAGGTACTGAAATTAAAAAAGAAAATCTGTCAATTGGAATTTTCTTGAAAAAATGTTAAGGAAAAAATGAATTCAGAATTAGCATATACATGTGTAAACACATCTTTATTAGTATTGATATACATATTCAATTATTCTATATTTTACCCTTTAGATGGCTTTGGCCATTAGTGACAAGTAACTAGTAAATATTACTACACTTCTTTGGACTGCAACTGAAGGGCAAACAGTTAATTTGCAAAAGTGTCAAATAATCCCTCTTTGTGCCCTTTTAAGAACATATTTTATAGACTCTATCTTCACAATCTTAGGCAGTGCAGACAAATTTGTCCCATTCCTGCCAAAATTACTGTGCTGTTGTTTGCCAGCAGAAATCTCTTCTATATTTCAAAACTTTTTTTTTTACAATGTGTGAGAAATCTTTTTTGAAAGAAGTCCCATTCTCATTTGCAGATCACAGTACTATTTTTGCTTCTTGTCCATTCTCACATTTGGATAAAACAATTTTGTGTTTGAATGCATACATAAGCCACCTGGCTTGCTTTTCATCCTCAGTCTAATGGTTGAATGGAATGAGATGCCAGCAGTTCGAAGCAAATCTAGAAAGGGCTGTTCTGACGATTTCTAACTCCTGAAAATAGCACACTGACTTTCTGATAGTGTATTCAATTTATTTAAATTGTTGTGCTGAGAGAAAATCATTTTTCCTTCTGTTGCTCTTTCCATTATTTTCAGCATTTTCTGCCGTTCAACTTAATTCACTGACTCTTGGGTCCCTATCACCTTCACAATACAAAATAGGTAACTTTCTCCAGAATAAACACATTTAAATGTTTCACAGATCAAATTCAATTCATAGTCAATTAATTATTAAGCTATATAAATAAACTGCACATAGTGTAATTTTTACAACTTAAATCAAGTTGGTAATAGTGCATCTGCAAATAAAAATATCTCACATGATATGTGGATCCAAGCAGAATCTTCAGCAATACTGATAGAATGATTTCTAGTTTAAGGCAAAAGCAAACTAGACATAAATTCATTGCAAAGTAGAATGGCTGGTATATTTATATTAAAATTGTTCATTTATCCTTTCTGTTTGAAAGGTTTTAGGATCCATTTTACATTTCTCACCTTGTTTTAACAAGGTCTTAAGTAGATTACATGCATATATTATAGGAGGAGATGCTGAACATGATTTAGGAAATAAGTAACAAAATAAAAAAAGTTCAGGGAGAAAGAAAATACCAACACCTGGAGAGATAGCACAGGGGCGTTTGCCTTGCAAGCAGCCGATCTAGGACCAAAGGTGGTTGGTTCGAATCCCGGTGTCCCATATGGTCCCCCGTGCCTGCCAGGAGCTATTTCTGAGCAGACAGCCAGGAGTAAGCCCTGAGCACCGGCGGGTGTGGCCCAAAAACAAAAAAAAGAAAATACCTGCAAAGGCCAAAATTCTTTATCCAGCCTTCTACTAGAGGTCAAAACTTACCTCAAACTATACTAAAAGTATAAAGAAGATTGCAGAATTAAAGAATCCATAATTATAATAAAATAAAATTAGTTATAGACAACATCAAAATTACATGACTATTAAAGTGAACTTCAAGTAAAATAACAATAATTACCAAATTATCAAGGAAATAGAATAATGCTCTTTTTAATATCTTCTCTGCTGTAGCCAAAATATGTATGTAACTACACTAGCTAAACAGTATTTTTGTTATACATAAAAATACCATCAAATATGTGATCAATAATAACAGCAATAAAAGAACTGACCTTGATTCAATATTTTGCTATTGCTCTGTTTAGTCTTTTTCTGGTTTTGTGATATGCCCAATATTGATTAGTACAGTATCTTGCTCAGGGTTCACTTGTGAAGTTCAGAGACTATACGGAGTTCTGAGTCTGAGGATCAAACCCAGGTCAATTACATCCAAAGCAAGTACTCTCTCTACTGCTCTCCCTACTATATTATTCAAGTTCCAGGAAATAAGTGATTTGTCTGAAAGTTAAAATAAATTAATATCTGTAGAGCTGAATTCAACTTAGTTCTTCAGTTGTTTGCATCTCCCTACTCCCAAACTTATTTCTGCAGAAAATTAAAAGAATATTTCTATCTTAAATACATCCTCATGTAAATCAAGTATATATAAGTTTAACAAGTAACTACTCTTTAGTTAATCTAGAGTAATCAACAGTTTGTGATATATACATTATATACACACATATCTACGTATATATACACATATATGTGTATATTATATAACATAAGGTATATGACTATTATTATATGTCATGTACATGTACATACTGTGTATAAATTATATAATATATACTATGACATGCATATAATATAATAATATAATATTGTATACTTACATTATATTTGTATTATAGTGTATACATAATACATATAACACTGAACTTACATTTAATACAGGTATTCCGAATAAATATGCAATTTAATTTATTCTGTATGTATGCCATATTATTTGAACCATATTATTATGGTTATGCCATGTTATTTAAATCATTATAGTTATACCACTTTATTTAAACCATTATACCATATTATTTAAACAAATACTATAAAGTATTTAAAATATAACTTGTTCTAGCTGTACTTAAACCCTTTACCAGTTGAAAGATATTCATTAATTTCATTATTATTATTATTATTTAGATTTCCAAATGATCAATTCTTCCCTGGAAAATATCTTCAAAATAACAAAAACAGATCTCAGTAAAATCCCCTAATTCCAAGACAATAAAGTGATTTGGGTTTTACTTGTCAAGCTGGGCCTCACATTAGAATTATATTAGAATGTGTGGTTCTTGCTTAAAGAGATTCTGATTTAAACACCCTAAGGTAGTGTGTAGTGAATTAAGAATTTTTAAAAAGTAACTAAGGTGATTTTAAAAACCTAACATCCACCATGTTAAAGCAATCAGTTCCAGTTTACCAGGAAATTAAAACAAATCAAGTGAGAAAGCTCCAGGCTTATAAATTGAAAAAAAAAATCAAAATTTTTTCTAAAAGTTTTCCAAGTTGCAATCAACTCTTCAGTTTTTCAAGTTTCTATTTGTTTTCTTTCTTCTTCAAAATGTTTATGTTGTAATATTTTTAACTAAAATTTGCAGTCACTGACCTTCTAACATCTCACAGGAAATGAGTAGATGATGTAATAACTGAGGACATTTTTTAATTAAATAAAATGTTTAGTGCACGAATCATTCCCTCTTAAATAAATGATTTGTACTTTTTAAAAAGTAAAATTAACTATTAAGAGAGATCTTACATTTCCTAAATATTTCTTTCTACACAATGTAAGCCTAAATCTTTTCATCTAGTCCACCACTGTCAGCTTGGATTACTGAAGTAGGGAAATTTTGCAGGCATTTTGGCACAGATCATTTAATACATCAAATTAAATTTACTATGAACAAACCAAAGGAGATTATTAAGGCATGAGTTCAGTCACCAAATGACAACCTACAAAACCTCTCAAGCTGGAACACTGTCAAAGAACAAAGGATTTCTGTCATTCACCAGCTGGCAACAAGTCCATACCAAAAAGATATATTGGAAAGTATTTAAGAGCTGACTTGCTTTAGTGGGCCTTGTAAGCAAATATATTATTTTTCCTATAAAAAATGACCCTGAAAAGTATAAATGTAAAAAATTCTCATTGAGTTCATAATGATAACATATAGAATTGATTAAATTGCTCTTCAATGTGTTTAATCAAAGTTTCTTTGTCTCTTGAGAGAATGTAATTTTTAAGACAGCTATCTTTCTCAGTCTTGTCTTACACCCTGTTATTATAAAAGAGGATGCAATGTATTCTCAGGTCAAATTTAATATACTCAATAAAATTAGGGGAAAATAGTATTATGCTATTTAACTTTATTTTTGCTTAAGAAAATACATAACATAGAATATGTTAGATATAATTTATATGTTTCTGTTCCCAATTACAACTTGTAACGATACTAAGAAATACTACTAAGTAAGGAATGGAGAGGTGGTGCAAGCAGTAAGCCTTGCCCGAGCTAGCCTAGGATGGATTGTGGTTGGAAACCCGGCATCCCATGTGGTCCCCCAAGCCAGGAGCGATTTCTGAGAGTATAGCTAGGGGTAACCACTGAGCATCACCAGGTGTGGCCCCAAAACAAACAAACAAACAAAGAAATACTACCAAGTGATTGGTCCTTTTGAAAATTTTATTTCATACTAATTTTATAATATATAAAACATGATTAATAGAAAACTATTTTAATATGTTAAAAATGCCATCCATATCTATCAGTTGATATATTTAATATTGTGATAAAATACCCATACAAACTACTCAAAATAATATTGAAATATTTATGTATAACTAGATAGTATAAAAATTCTAATTATTTTGTTTATTTATTGAATATAAAATTTTATATTCTTAATGATGTTTTGCTCATTGAAAGAGAAAAATCACTGAATCAACATAAAGAAAACTGATTAAATTACAATATTTATAGATACTTTAGCAGTAGATAAATATATATATTTGCATTTCTATAGTAGAGGTCAATTTTGAAAATTAGAATTTTTAATAGCCTGAGTAACATTATAATTCAAAGCCAAATTTATTGCTTATCTTAAATTAAAGGACAATTTAAGGGCAAAATAAACTATTGTATCCAACATCCAAAGAGTACTTGTTTTCATATATCAAATTGTCTTTATATGTGCAGTGTTTGTGTTTCTGAGTGTATGAACACTCTTTGAAGAAATTTTTTTTGGAGGAGGCACACCCGGTGACACTCAGAGGTTATTCCTGGCCCTGTGCTCAGAAATCGCTCCTTGCTAGAGAGACCACGTGGGACACTGGAGGATCGAATCACAGTCTGTCCTAGGTTCCTTGCGCGTGCAAGGAATTTTGAGGAAATCTTTATCCCACATTTCTCTGCTTCTCTCTTGGGACAATTGCAATATTGCACATAGCAAAATCCCAGTCTGATTCTGGAAAATCTTCTTTATCCCCTGGTGAAATCCCAGGGGTTTGGTTAATTAACACTACTTTGTTAAAGCACTAAAGGTAAATTAGAAACATGCTATTTCCTTGTAAGTAGTATAGCCATCATCCCAATCAACATGCACTCATAATAACTTATAAAATATATTTCTTCCTGCAGGTTTCCACTCCATATCCCTTGATAGAATGAGAGTGGAGCTGTTCCCTTTCATTACTAGAGAGTAATTCAAATAAATTCAGACTAATGTAGAAAACCAGGAATGATTATTCTATAAATAAGTAAAAAATACAGTATAAGTTTTTGATTCATTTAAACTTGTACCATTTTTATTATTTTTAATTAAAATAATTACTCCTTAAACTTAAATATATATGAATGTACTTATACTAAATAATAATATAACTGCAAAGCAATAATAACACAGGGGAGGAGTCAGTTTTTATTAAATTTTTTAATTAAAGCACCTTGATTTACTAAGATATTTGTAGATGAGTTTTAGACATACAATATTTCTGTATTCTTCTATCTACCAGTGCCAGCTCACTGACAACAACGTCATCATGGCAGGAACCTTCTTAGTTTTAGAGTTTGGGTCTCATGATTTCAATGCTGTTAACTCTAGCAGAAGGCAGAAGACGACTGGAGACTACATGCATTTAATTCGGTGCTCACACAAAGAATCAAATAACCTGTATAATCTGAGTATAAGCCAAGTTCGGGTTTTTTGGCACAAATTTTGTGCCGAAAACCTTGGTTTATACTAGAGCATATACTGCGGTTCGATCCCCCGGCATCCCGTTTGGTCCCCCAAGCCAGGGGCAATTTCTGAGCGCTTAGCTAGGAGTAACCCCTGAGCATCAAACGGATGTGGCCCGGAAAACAAACAAAGAAACAAAAACCATAAAGAGATGATTATGAAAATGATGGTAAAACTAATTCTTTTTTATTTTTTGGTTTTTGGTCTCTGGGTCACACCTGACAGTGCTCAGGCGTTACTCCCAGCTCTATGCTCAGAAATCGCTCCTGGCAGGCTCGAGGGACCATATGGAATGCTGGGATTCAAACCACCGACCTTCTGCATGCAAGGCAAACGCCTTACCTAGATGCAATCTCTCCGGCCCTGCTACATTATTTTTTACTCTACTAAGGGAAAAATAAATAATTTAATCAAAAGAAAAATAAAGAGATGAATAAGACATGACCTAAATAATACAGATAAATGACACTAAATTAAACGTGTAAATGCGTTAAATGTAAGTAAACGACTAGAAATTATATATAGTATTAAGGCAGCATTTTATAATGCTGGGATTATGTATTGTTCCAAAGCCCAAATACAAAGCATAGGATATGAAATTATCAGTGACCAGAATAATATGAAGCTAAAATACTGAAAGTAATAAAATTTAAAATTGATAGTTCTCAAATTCAATTAAGCTCATTTTAATAGATACAGAAATTCAGCTGTAGAAAATATGTGAAAACAATAAAAACTTTATAAAATATATTGACTTGATTGACATCTATAGAAAACACTATATCATCAATACTCTAATATAAATTTCAAGAACATTCTTTTGTTTTGTTTTTTGTTTTTGTTTTTGTTTTGTTTTCGGGTCACACCCGGTTACACTCAGGGGTTACTCCTGGCTATGCACTCAGAAGTCGCTCCTGGCTTGGGGGACCATATGGGACACCGAGGGATTGAACCGCGATCCCTCCTAGGCTAGCGCAGGCAAGACAGGCACCTTACCTCTAGCGCCACAGCCGACCCCAATTTCAAGAACATTCTACAATAAAGATCACCTGTTATAATAATATTATAAGTTGTATCTAAATGATACTCTAAATATTATGAATTGTATCTAAATTATTAAAATGATACAAACTGGAGTAGAAATAATAATATAGATAATTTGCTTTCCTTGCATGTAGTTGGTCCTACTTCCATTCTTGTCCCAATATTTGTTTTCAAAGTCACACAGGAGTGATCTCTGAGCACAAGGCCAGAAATAAGCCATGAGAACCTGAGAAAGTTGACTCAAACCAGTGCTTCCAGCTGCAATAAAGAAGTGATAAATACTGCATTCTCTTTCACCATGTGCAATATACTCAAAAACAAAATAAACTTTTGAGATTATTAATTATGTAAAAATTATGTAGAATTTTAATTATGTAGAAGTTAAAAATTCATTATAAAATAATCAATGAATCTTGGGTCAAAATGATTGAAAATTATGTAGTTAATAGCATATTCCAGAATAAACTAAACCTCTTACATCTCAATACTTAAATGATAAATATAAAAATATATTATAGGGCATATGAATTTAAATATTTCTCCACAGATAAAAAGAATAAGTTTGATAAAAACATGTTAGTAGACTTGACATAGTTATCAGTAAAACACAACTTTAAAACACTATAATGCAGCACATTATATCCATCATGCTTCATCAAAGTCATGAATAGTATTGGATAAAATATAAGAAAATTGGAACTCCTATACACAGTGTATATATGTGAAAAATGTTGAAGTAAGTATAAAATAATAGAATGTCATAAAGAAATTACATATAGAAACTTTATGTAAACATTTATTTCACTATTACTTAATCTATATGAAAGACTGAAAACATGCACACAAGAGTTTTCATAGCAACTCTAAAATAAGTTTAGTAGTTATTTACTAAAATAAAACCTTAGAGTTAGAGTTATTCTATTGCATCATGCAATAGCAAAATTCTCATTTAATTTTAGCTTCTTAATGATGAAATGGTAAATTGTAAGCAATGTGAACATTTAAACGTAATTGTCAAATTAAATTTTATCTTTCTTTAAGATTTTTAAAATAATGCTGGATATAAAAGAAATAAACCAGTATTCAAAGAAAATAAAATATATCTGATTTTTAGATTTAGTTTAATTTTAGTAGTATTATGTGAATTGCTTTTCTCAGGTTTTTTTCTCTTATTTATTTATTTATTTGTTTGTTTGTTTCTTGGGTCACATGCAAGGGGAATACTCCTGGCTTTGCACTCAGAAATCACTTCTGGGCTGACTTCTCAGGTCCTCTTGGATGCCAGGCATTGAACCCAAGTCAACTGTGTGCAAAACAGACATCTTATCTGATTTATTGCTCCTTCAGACCCCAAATCTCTCCAACATATTCGTAATTCTAGCTGCATTTTTTGTTGAGCAACATGATTATATATGGGTTGTCCATTTTTTGTAAGTAGAATAAAAATAAAAGACACCTGTTGTAATATTTTTAAAGGTAAATTTAAACATCAGAAAACTTCTGCTAATTGTTTCTTTTTCAATAATTATAGGCTTTTTGGAGTTCTTTTTTGGGGGTTATCTTTTTTATAATTAATATTTTTATTTAAACACCTTGATTACAAATATGATTGTAGTTGGGGAGTTCTTGATCTTATTAGTAACATTTTTCCCAGTGTGTAATAATTGTTTTATAACTATTAGTTACTTAATAAAATTTGGAGAACTTCTTTTGCTTAGTCACATGTTTTATTTTAATTTTTATCTTATTGGTTTGCCCAATATGTAGTATGCAGTTAATTCATTCATTCATTAATTCATTTATTCATTCACTTTTTGGTGTTTGTGCCATAGCCAGTGATGTTTCAATGGTTACTCCTTTCTGAACTCAGGGATCACTCCTGAAAAGACTATGAAACTATAAGTGGCATGAAAGATTAAACTTTGATCAACAGTGTTCAAAGCCATCACCCTATCCATTGTACTGTCATCCTTCCTCATACATAATACTTAAGGTGTGTGATTACAAATTCTACTAATAAGCATAATCAGCTTCTTTAATCAGGATATTTTACGTTTAGAAGACAATTTGCTTCTCTGTCTTGAATCAGTCACCCTTTGAGAACTAATATAAGGGTAGAATTAGACTTATCTAGATCAAATTCTTTTTTTCTTTTCTTTCTTGCTATTTTTTTTCTTTTTGGCCACACCCTATGACGCTCCAGAGTTACTCCTAGCTATGCTATGGGCTCAGAAATCATTCGTGGCTTTGATGATCATATGGGACTCAGCGGGATACAATCGAGGTCCTTCCTAGATTCTCCACGTGCCAGGCAAACGCTCTCCAGCTGTGCTATCACTCCAGCCCCCAGATAAAACTCTTTTAAGAAATATGTTGTGAATAGTTGTAAAAAAAAAAATGAACAACTTGGCATCACATATTTAGGATAAGTTGAAGAGGAAAAAAATCAAGTCATATTTTCTGAGATCAGCATCTCAACATATGCTGACTTTGGAAGTTCTTTAAAATGAACCACAAGAACTATTTAAATAAAAAAAAGTCATTGCCATAAAAATCAACCCCTTTTAAAAGTAACATTTTTTATATAACTGACTATTCTGTTTATGAAAGAGTGGACATATATACATAATCACCATGATTATCATGTATTTAAATGGTGTTTAAGATAAGTACTGTAAACATACGAAGAAATGCATTTTTCCCACAGCTTTATGTTCAGTGTATGGTTGTCTCTTTCACAAATAATTTTGTTTCCCCCCCTCCTTTTCAGAAAAACCATTTAATGGCATGTGACAAATTTATAAAAAAAAATGTGTAGTATATTTGCAATTACAAGGTGAAACGAAACTTGATAAACAAGTTTCAGATGCATTTTATATCTTAAATGCTTTGCACAGATCACTAACACTCTTTTCAAGTCATTCTGATGAAACCCTTCTGTCAACCTCATCAATTTCATTCATTTTCCCCCAGATCACAGTTATAGATTATAGAGGACTTTGTTGGAAGCCAAATAAGTGAAATATACTTGGTTATGGTTGGTTCATTTCTTTCTCCTCATCTATTCTACTATTCATGAAGTGCCTTTTGAATTTTGTAAAGCAGTTTTCTGATCAGTAGGAAGTCAGCAAAAATTTAGCATTAATGAGTTCATTTCCACAAAAATTGGCTTATTACCATGCAGACGTCAAGTGTTATGTGCTAGTGGTTTTATAGTCATTTTCTCTATTCTTTTATAGAGATATTCTTTTACCTGCCACATGTGGAAATAATGAGACTATTGAGACTTTTCCTTTATAAGTAATAAAAACATCACTTGAATAACCTAGTAAATTAAATTAGTTAAATAAAATTTGTAAAAATATATGTGGTGAGATGAGAAATTTTATTGACCTTATTTACTTTTAAAAATACTATTGTAATGATTAAATTAACAATAAAATATAGAATATTATAAAAAAGACTAATTTTCAGAAAAGGGTACAAATTGTTGAATATTATATATTTAATATTAGGCTCAATGTTTTAAATATTTAAAACTAGAATTTGTACACATAATTAACAATATATAAATAATGTGTGGGGGCCAGAGAGATAGCATAGTGGGAGGGTGTTTGCCTTGCAAGCAACTGACTTGGGACAGAACTGGGTTTGATCCTTGGCATTTCATATGGTCCCCAAAGCCAGGAGAGATTTCTGAGTACATAGCCAGGAATAACCCCTCTGCATCATGGGAGATGGCCCAAAACACAAAAACAACAAAAAATAATATGTGATAGTGACTAATATTACCTAATCTTTTCCTTTTATAAGTATAAAAGTTATAAATAATTTTAAAATGAAATATTTACTAATAATTTTTTTCTTTTTCTCTATTCCCATGTTGTCTCACCTTGACATGTTTGAAAATCATATAAATACATTTGAGAATCCTGTATTTATATATTTTTAATAAAAACTTAAGTTTTTACTAATAGAAACAGTATGACACATGGGGTCTGAGGATGGTGCAGCGGTAGGGTTTTTGCCTTTACATGGATGATCCAAGATGGACCTCGGTTTGATCCCCAGGGTCCCATAAGCCAGGAGTAATTTCTAAGCTCACAGCCAAAAGTAACGCCTGAGTGTCACAGGGTGTGCCTCCCCCCTCAAAATAAAAACAAAGGAAATAAAAATAAAAATAGTAAGGCACTTTATATAAACTAACAGAGGTAAATAATGTTGGCTTCTTATTGACAGTACTAAGTAAAATATGCTCTACACAAATATAATTTTTCTATAAAAGTAGAGCTCCTAGATTCAATAATTATAATTATTCTATTATTTAAAGTTGGTTTTACTTAATTAAAATACAGGGTTTTTTTTTCAAATTTTATTTTATTTTGTTAAAAGCATTGTGAGTTACAAAGGCCTAAGTTGAATTTCAGACATACAATAAAATGGCCAATCCCACCACTGGCGTCAACCTCCCTCCCCTATACTCCCAGACTGTATCCCAACCTCCACCATTTTCGCTCCAGCCTGCCATCATAACAGGCCCATCTACAGTACAGATTGCTATAGTGTGTTTCTCATGAATCCATAGTTGTTGACTTTCAGCTTGGATATTTAGCTCTGTCTATGTTTATTTTTATTTTCACCAGTGCATCTGGGACTGCTTTTTGTCCCCTCCAATGCCCCTGGCACCCATATTTTCATAAAATGAAAATTTTTAAATATCACTTGAAAATATATTAGAGAAAATATCTTCACTCTTTTGAAATTTTGCAATGTAGCACTGTAATAATCGAAGCAAATAAATGTTTTATATATGTTTAATTTTTCATTTAATAGGAAATATTTTCAAAATATATTAAACCAATTTATATATTAGTGAATAACAATGTTAGAGTAGTTTTATAAAACATTGTTTAAAATTATTATATTTAATAAACATGAATTTTTCTCTAATTTTATCATGTGAAGAGTTTTTATATGCTTTTATAAATGTGCTTTTTCTATTTTCATACAAAGTGATACCTATCTTTATGAGTCTTGTTGCTATTTTATTTATCACCACTTGTATTATAAATATTAAAAAATAACAGCTCGGTTGTAAATTATTATGTTTTATCATCACCTATTGACATGTATGCTCTTTTTTCAAATTATTCCTTTTAATATACTTGGGCATGTGAAAAATGATATGTTATTGAATTGTACTAAAAATTACACTTTGTTTTTCAGAGTATAATATACTAATTAGGATCTAGATTTATTTTATACCCCCAAATAATATATTGGCAAAATGACTATAACCATTGGAAATCCGGAACTTTAGAACAATCATAACTGAGAGACAAGGACTCAATCAAGAGAGTGCTACATTTACACGTGTGTACTCTCAATAGATAATGTCAAAAACCTTTGAGAGGAGTTTGAGGATGCTCAGAAAGTTGAAGAGACTTAGCTGAGAGTTTAGGGACAATAAGCAGAGATTATTGACAGAAGAGCTTCTTCAAGTATTTTCAGTGGGTTTCTTTCAAGAAGTCAGCTGCCTATTGTTCAGTACATGTGTATAAAAAATATGTGTTAGAAACATTATGCTGATATAATTAAGAAGTGGCAATGTCCCCTATTGTATTGTCAGAAAATTATAGTGACAGCCTGTTTCCATTTCTAAGACCAACAAAACTTCAAGGATTTATAGGGGTGCTTACCTAAGAGGTTGTGAGTTTTTAATTCTATAATGGTCTCTGTCGGCTTCTTCCCAACATTGATTTAAAGAACTCAAAGGTCAAATTATTGTTAGTAAGAAAAAAATTTGTTGATATAAAAATGCAAAATATAGCTAGGGTTACAAATTATCCAGAAATATAAGTTAAGAATTTAAATTTCCTAGGGCTCTGCCACCCTCTGCACATTACTATGTATACAATGAGCAAGAAAATCTGAGAGATAATTAGGCAGAAAATCGATCCAAATCAGTTTAGCACAGTCAAGGAAGAAAAGACAATTATACAATTTAAGCTTTGTCCCATGTGTTCAAAAGTTGTGTAGACACTTGGAATGTATAATTAAAGTGAAAACTTTAAGAGATAAAAACTAAAATCTGTAAATTGAAGAACATACTGAGATTAAGATTGATTAAAGGTGTAAAAAATTATTACTGAATTTGAAACAGAAATTTAACTCTTCCAAGGGACTGCTGGAAAGATATTAGAAGGAAAATGAAAATAGTGTTAGGAAACTTTAAAAAATATTACTTACTAGATGTGAAATTTAAAGCTAAGAAATAGAAGAGCTGTGAACTCAGAAAACAATATTTGAATAACTGGGTCCAAAATATTTCAAGTTTTATAAAAACTATTAAAAAGTAAATAAACATGAGCTGTGAAGCACAGCTTGGGCCCATCTGCATGAATCAAAAATCAAGCTCCTAGGGAGAATACAAAAGAAAAACATGGCTGCAGTGATGTAGTGAGTGGCACCATGACTTAGTCCTGCAGAGGGTCTGGGAGCTGTGGAGCACAGTGAGGATCCATCTGCATAGCCTAGCTCTCAGAACACGGGCATTAGGTACAGTGGAGGTACTGTTGTAGTGCAATAGAGGAAAAGCTAAGTAAGGAAAGTTAATAGCTAAAATATATAAGTCATTAGTAGAGCTCAGCAAGGAAAAAAAGATTAACCACATCCAAACTTGGAGTAAGAAATGAATAGACATTTTATTAGAGAAAAAATTACAGATAGTCAAAAGGAATCTGAATAAATACCCCACATCACTAATAAACAAAGAGATGTGAATCAAAGCAAAATGTGATATTATCTCACACCACAGAGATTGGCAGATATCACAGAAAATATTAATAACCAGTGCTAGCACAATTGAGGGGGGAAAGGGAGTCTCATTTTTTAATTTCCTGTGGTAAAAATGCAACCTGGTCCAGATTTTTTAAAAAACATTTTAGATATTTTATTTATAAAGAAACTATGAATTGAGCTCCCAAACAAGCCAATAATCCAGAAATATCACTTTTTGAAATATACCCTTGAGACCCAAAAGCAATGCCTAACCTGAATACAGGCAAAAGGTGGGGAAGGAGGGAGATGGAGGGCATCAGTGGTAAGAATTTGAGAATGTTGAACTTGTATATATATATACATACATACATATACATACATATATACATATAACTTTATACATATATATAACTAAAATATAACTACAAAATACTTGTAATCATGGTCTCAAATAAAGATATTTATAAAAAATTAAAATTAAAAAAAAGAAAAGTCATCTGCATTCCTGCTTGTGATCACAATATTTATAATATCCAGAATTTGGAAACAACACATGCACCAAAAAAAAAAGATTATTTGATAAAGAAACATAATATATTTTCACAATGTAATACTATGCATCTCTTAGGAAAAATGAACACATGATATTTGCTTATACATGGATGAATATGGAAAGTGTTTGCTGAGTGACATAAGTCAACAGAGAAAGTGGCATAGACATAGAATAACAACTCATTTGTGGGATATAAGAAAAAGATGTAGTATGATAATAATATCCAGAGAAAATATAAACGAGGGCCTAAAGGACCAGTCTATGGTAGGTATCTCACCACAAGTAGTGAAGTTACATAGGGTAGAGAAGGGACCACTAAGACAATGAAAGTTGAAACTGATTGATCTGGTGAGAAAGATAGGCATGATATATACACCTTTATTAAGAATTGTGCAAATCACAGTGTCAAAAATGAAAAAAGAAAGGATAGAGAGACAGAAACAGAAAAAGAGATAGAAATAGAGAAGAGTTAAATGCCTGCCCAGAGGCCGGAAGGAGGGAGGTTTGGGAGGGAAACTCGGGACATTAGTGACTAGAAATATGCAGGGGTTTGAAGGTGGTTGTCCATTGTAAGGCTCAAACCCAAACATAAACAACTTTTTAACCTTGGCATTTAAATAAAAAGGAAAAATATCAACAAATATAACAGAGAAACAATATTTTATAGTAAGTAAACGATTCAATACCAAATTTCAAGTAAATATATTAAAAAATGTCAGAGGTAAACAAATTATTAACAGGTTTTACAGCAAAAATAATTCAAGCATCTATATAACAAAATATTTTTGAGTTACTAAAATAAAGGAAAAAGCCAAGCTTATATTATAAAGGTTAGATATACAGCTTTAAAATAAAACAATAATGTTTTTAATGAACAATCAATTACAAATTTACTTTAAACAAAAGAATTTCTTAAACAAAGTAGTATGACACAAAATTAAGGTTTCATACACAAATAAAAAGTAGAAACCAAAACAAAATAGTATTTTTATATCAGATTACAGTATATACTTGAGTATAAGTGCACGTGCACCGAATCAAATGCACGTAGAATCCAGTCATCTTCTGTCTTCTGCTGGAACGGGGGGTGTTTCAGCTCAGTTCACAAGTCTCGGCTGAGCTGAAGAGGTAGTGGTTGAATTGAACTGGATGCCACTGAACTATTTAACCCAAATTATTCTGCGTTTTGTTTAAGACCTGCAGCAGTGATGATGATGTCTTGGAACTCAGTGATGTTTGTCAATGTCTATGCTAATACCCTCACATCAGATACAGCTGAAACTCTGTATCTGATGATGAGTAGGAGGTCCAGTAGGAATCCAGTTTTGAAGGGTTTAACCTTTGTGACTTAGCCTGATTACCTGTTAGGCTATGGTTTTTTGGCAATTTATTTAAATTTTTAAAGTTATTGTTGCTAGTTTACAGTTTTTCTTTAGCAATAACTATTAAAAACCATTTACCTACTGATTCCTCAATTATTGAAATTGTTTTGGGTAAAATTTTTAATTTTTGAAATTTACCAGTGGCTGCTGCATTTTCCACCTCGGCTTATACTTGAGTCACTAAGGTTTTCCAGCCTTTTCGGTAAAATTGGGGGGGGGTTGCTTATACTTAGGAAGGCTTATACTTGAGTATCTTTGAAACTAATAATAAGCTCATAGCAAGATTTAAAATAATGTTCAAATATCAAACACTTGGCTTCATTATAACACTATGAAAGATAAAACATACCATTTCAATAGATTAATGACCATTTTTTAGGAAAACACTTAGGATGCTATAAACGGAAAGAAACTTTCTTTGTAACCTGTAAAATGACAAATCTTTTTACTTATTAAATAGCATTTTAGTTAACTTCAGATAAGTTGCTGAAAGACTTAATTAAATTCTCTAAAAAATTAAATTAAAAAATAAGTTATTTAACAAAAAATAAGTCATAGGAGCCAGAGATGGAATGTTAGCACATCAGGTAGGGCAAAGTTGTCAAATGTCCGATTCATGGTGCCCCAGTGACATAGTTTTTAATATATATCTCATAGATATTATCTTGCTTTCTAGACTAATATGTCATGTATATTACCATATGCTTATTTATTGTAAACCCTGACCATCTCCCCTCCAGAATTTAGATTTCAATCTTAAAATTATTATACAATTGTGGTCTCAGAGTAGGGCTTGTTCCCTGGCTAGATTTTGCCATTTCATGTCTATTTGTTTTCTCTCCTTCTGACTTTTTATTGTGAAAAACTATTTTAATCAGAATCTCAAGGCAGCTTCTGTGTAAATGATGCCAAGTTTGGATGCATATTTGCTGTAATTATTGGAGGAGATAAACATGAATTTTCTTATTCTACTGTCTTTGACAAAAACATGCTAATAAAAGCTTTAAATTTAATAGGAAAACACATAGAACAATCCAATTGCTCATTAATAGAAGAATAGGTAAATAAATTATTGAGTACTACTCTATAGAGTAAGACTTAATATTAAAGTGATAAATTAGAACACACTCTAGAGCACCAGTGGAGCATAGTCTCATTGTGGATCATAATTTTGACCCAATTTCCTAACTCCCTATATATTTGAGCCTGATACCTATAACTAATAAAAACATTTCTGCTTGTTTAACCTGCTCTGAAAAGAAGAGTCATTAGTAAGAAAACTATAATGGCTCTTGAATTTGCTAGGACAATGGTTCATTAGGTTGAGTTCAAAATCATTGATATAACTATACCCAAATTTTTCATTCTATGAATTTATTCTTTAGAGAGATCATTTGACATTAATAATATTGATGAAATTACAAAAAATAGAGAAATTTGACATCTAGAAATACTAAGAAGACTTAAAATATGTAATTGTTGGGGCTGTAACAGAATGGGTTCAATTCCACATCACATATGGTCCATTGACCAGGAGTAATCTCTGATAGTAAAGCCAGGATTAAGACTTCAACATAACAAAATATAGACCAGAAACCAATATATATTTTTGTTTACCACAAACTTAGAATTTATATATTTAATTTTGGTATGTGATAATATAAACATCAGGGAGTTAAATAATAGCAGGCATCAATGTGCAAAGTTGTTAGTAGATGAACTGGTTAACAACATAGCACAGACTGTGAGGTCAAGCTGCAAACCTAGATAGTGAACTACTTGACATAACTGTTACCAGTTCCAAAGATTTAAATTGGAGGGTGAGCTGTTAAAGACAGGGGTGTAATGTTCTTTACAAATAACCAAATACAACCAATCAAGATAGTTTGAATAACTTCTCCAAGACTTTGTCAGGAGGAGACTATGTACCATAAAGATAAAAGACAGGGCAATGGCTAAATAAATAACACTTTGAGCATAGCACTTAATGTGAAATGAAAATGCTATAGAAGATACCAATAGTATCTCTGGTTAACTCTGATTTTTTTTCCTAAAAACTATCCAATAATTTTCTATTTTTGCTCTGTAAATTTTTCTGTGAGGACATTTCCCAAGATAATCTCCAGGTTTCTAACCAAAACGCTAGATGGATATCACTATCTTTCACTTGGTTTACACCATACTTGTCTTTGAGATTCACTGGCCTTAGCTGAAAATTGCACCATGCCACTGTAAGTTGTTTGAGTAGTGTAAAGAAAGTAGGGAATATCTAGCAAGCTTTGCCTAACATTGAAACACATATTCAGAACTTTATTCCACATTACTACTTCTATAATTGTCCTTGTCTCACAAGTTTACATTTGTTAACTTGAGAATCCTCAATCCCTGGAAATCAGATACTATTTTTATTGAAAACCAAGTGCAAAGGTTTGAGCTATTATGAGTACATGCATGAGGTCTTCAAGGAAAATGTTGATGGAGATGATGATTAATGAACAAATAAAACTGAAAAAGGAAAAAAACAGAAGGAAAGGGGCCAGAGCCCTAACATAGCAGGAAAGTGTTTGCCTTGAATGCAGAAGGATGGTGGTTCAAATCCAGGCATCCCATATGGTCCCCCAAGCCTGCCAGGAGCAACTTTTGAGCACAGAGCCAGGAGTAGTCTCTGAGTGCTACCGGGTGTGACCCCAAAACAGCAACAACAACAACAACAACAACAACATCAACAACAAAATAAAAAAAAACAGAAATAAAGTTGCAGAACAAGTAAACAAAATGACAGAGAAAATACAATGGAAAAAATGATACCACAGAAAAGGCATGCAAAAAGAGGTTGAATAAAACCTAGAAAACCTAGTGTAGTTATGCTAACTAAAATAATGAGCATATAAATCAAAAAGAGACTTTGAGTTAGTAACAACAACATAATTTTTGGGTATTATTAATAAACTTGTGGAATAGATGCCATAGACCTATTTAGAAGTGATAAATGCACATTATTTAGAAAGATACTAAAAGATAAATTGATACAATATTAAAGTTATCTTATTATGCCCGGTTGTTTTGGAATGTTGTTTTATTTGTTTGTTTGGATGTTCTTAAGGTGAGTGTACTTTATTGAAAATTGATAACTAGAGAAAAAAATCTATGTAGCAATTCATTTACTGCACTTTAGAGTGAAAAAAAGAAGCAAAGAAAGCAAAATTGAGAAAACAAGTTGTGTCATTTTAAGTTGGGAATTAAAAACACCACAAGAGAAAAATCTGGCAAATTTTGTTGAAATATAGATACAAGATTAAGATGACTTACTGTAACATTTATCTTCTTCTGGTTTCTTCCTTCTGTTGCCCATAAAGCTTTCAGCATGCAGCATCTTTAATTTCCATTAAGCTCTGCTAAATGCCATAGGCACACATACAATATCTTTTGTTTTGTTTATTTAATCACATAGCAGCTATTCAACACAGATTTATGAATGAGAAAACTTGCATTTTGATGCCTGTGGGGTCAAACTTGGGGAACTAAATGTTACCAAATCATAGTTTTTTTGTTTGTTTGTTGTTGCTGTTGTTGTTGTTGTTGTTTTAAATAGGGGTTGTAGCAATAGCATAGTGGTAGGGCATTTTTCTTGCACGAGTCCCACATTGACAGGACCAGGAGAACCCTGACTAACCCAGACTTACAAAGACTGACCCAGGTTCAATCCCCGGCATACCAGAAACAATTTCTGAGCACAGAGCAAGGAATTACCCCTTAGCACAACTAGGTAGGATCCACAAATCAAAAAAAAAAAAAAAACCAAAAACCCAAAAGCTAATAACAAAATTATTCATTTTTGCTATTGTAACATAAAAAATTGATGTTTACAAACATCATTTAATAAAACAGACTTAACCACATTCCTTAACTATTCAGTAATTTATCAATAAATTCAGATTGCATCAGTTACACCTAATATTCAACTAGTTTATCTAAAATTGGAGAGTATCTTAAAAAATATATATGAAAGAAAAAATGGAAATCTCACTCTACAAATGTCAATTAATGTTGCGATTAAGTATATACATTGACTTAAAAATAGCTAATTCACAGCTGTAAAATTCTGTAAAATAAACATTTTTACAAATTGTCAATAGTGATTTACATTAACCATAATGTATACCTTCAATAAAGTAATCATTTTGTAAAATTTATCAACTTAGTAAGTAATTCAGTAAAAAAAAATAAAAAGTTAAATAATGTGGAAAGTTTTTAAGCAGCATAAAATTTTAATTGTGTCAACTTCATAATATTATACTTAATTTTTAAATTAAGTATGAGTTCTAAGATAGTCTTCAGACAGAACTTGCTAAAAATTTGGTTTGCTTTGAGTGATATCAAGAATTAGTTGTAGAGAGGCAAATATAATTCATAGTGCTTTGTACTAAGCAATGAAAAATAAGAGGTTAAAAATTAGTCATTACTTTATTGTTTTGCTACAATTTGTATATATTTTATTAAATAATATGATAAAATAAAAATTTATTTTTCAACTAGTTGTTTCAACATATTGAATTTCATTATCCATTTTCTACTTACAGTAGCTTTGTTCAATAAGCATGAAGAGAATTATCACCAAAGCATCACAAACTTGTTTGATAGTCATCAGTTTTATGTTCTAAAGCATTTTATGGCAGCTTTGTGTTATTTTTTTTAAATTATGTATGAAAATTTGTACAAGATCCTCAGGGCTATTTGTCAAAGAGAATTCATTTATAACAAATTTTCAGTAGCTTCAGTAGCTGATAACATTCTCAAAGTTACAAATAACATTATTTGTAATGTTACAAATTGTAAAAGTAAAACAAAATGTTAAAAAATGTAACAAAATAATATTCTGAAACATTCTCTGCAAGTTTCACAGCTTTCATCAAAAACTGGAGTACACACTGCCTTAATTATTTTCTAAGATATGTTTCATGTTTATCATTACATATCTTAGGTAAACATTAATCAATGAGTAAAAACATCAGTCATGTATATGTCATCTTATAAATTATTTTAATTTTTGTTTTAATTATAGTTAATATATTATATATTTAATTATATTTTATATCAAAAATTGTTTTATTTTCTCCTGAACCTTTAGTACTTATTTACTTACACTTTTACATTTTTAAAAGAAGTTCAACAATGTATACACTGTATTCTGACAACTATATAGTATAATAATTTGTCACAAGCACAACAAAAACACATATAAAGTTACTGTTCATAAGTATCTACTTAACTGTTAAATCTGCATCCACCACACTGTGCACTATATTCTGTAATTTTATATATCAAGTAAGGAAAATATATTCTTACCATGCATAATAATTTAGACAATTGTTATTTCACTCCACATAATATTTACTTATTTTTATTACAGAGTATCATTCAATTAAATGAAAAATACCTAGTTAGACATCTGTTGATAAAATTGAGGCTTAAATATTTCCCTTTATTATTAAATGTGTTATGAACCTTCATAGATACTAGATAATATAATACATATTTAAATTGACTAGAAAATAACAGCTCTACTTATTGGTAGCTCTTTTACACTTCAAGAACAAAATAAAAATGGTAACTGGTTTTTTATTTATAACAGCATATAACAAATTTACTTAATGTGTGAGAAAGCAGTTTTCAGCCTCCCATTTGAAGTAGTGGCTAGAACCCCGGGGAACATCAAGGACAGGATGCTCCCACCAGATATATGCCCAGAGATGGCAAAAATAATTAAACAATAGGAAGTTAAGGCCATGACTTAGGTTCCAGTAAAAACTGCAAAGTCTGCTTAGAATAGATACCAGGTGGATTCTTGAAATGTAAAGCGAATGTTAATGCTGTAACCCTGGGCCAACAATGGCGCAGCAGTAGGGCTTTTGCTTTGCACATGGCTGACCCAGGAAGGACCTGAGTTCAGTCTCCTGCATCCCAGGAGTCTCATATGATTCCCCAAGCCAGGAGCAATTTCTGAGTGCATAGTCAGGAGTAACCCCTGAGTGTCTGAGAGTCAACGTGTATGGTGCAAAAACAAAACAAAACAACAACAAATATCCAAGAAAAAACACTGTAACCCTATATGTATATATTTATTACTTGAATATTTGATTCAGGGACCCTATCTGAGGTCCATTGCATCAAACAGGCAAGAACCCAAGCTGGATGTGAAATAAACTTCCACTTTTCCTTTTTTTTTTTTTTAGTCACGCCTGACAGCGCTCAGGGGTTACTCCTGGCTCTGTGCTCAGAAATCACCCCTGGCAGGCCCGGGGGACCATATGGAGTGCCGGGATTTGAACCACTGTCCTTCTGGATGTAAGGCAAACACCCTACCTCCATGCTATTTCTCTGGCCCCAAACCTCCACTTTTCTATTACTTTTTCAAGACTAGTTTCTCAGTTCCACACTACAGGAGAAGCCCAATTCTGGACCCTAACAAATGTAGTCAATATGGTAATTATTATTAATTGATGAATCTCTATTACTAGAAAATATAAATTTAGTGTTCAATGATTCTTTTCTCCTTGATGTAATTTGGTTAAAATACAGTATTATATAAGTCAATATTGAAGTAGCTACTGAGGAATAATGCATCTTTAAAAGAGACTATGAAAGAATCAATTTAAGTGATGTCCTGCTGCAAATGTAATTTTCCTATACTTTTGTACATTTTTTCCTCCAGATGATTTTATTGTTAATATGACTATTTGACATAAATAGAATGTGTTCAAGCACATTTTTCATTAAGAATTTTAATCAAGAGCAAGAGAGAGAATTCAATAGTGTTAATTGCATGCTTGGAGACCTAGGTTGATCAGAAGTAGTGTATGATTTTTGAGCACCATCAAGAATGAATCTTGAGTACAAAACTATACTTCCATGACTAACACCAGATGTTGTCCCAAAGAAAAAACAGAAAAACAAAAATCCAATCAAGAGAAACTAGTAGTAGCTAATAATGGGGCCATTCAAAAGTTACTGTCAATGTAAAAACAACCTGAGAATTGCTACAAAACTGAGCTCACCATAGTGCAGTAGAATACAGAAAATTAGTTCACGAGGAGGCACTCAAGTAGAGTGTTTTGCATTGGAATATTACATTCATGAACATAATTATTAACAGTACTGTAAAACATGGTGCATAAATTTTATTTTTAAAAAAGAAATATCTGGTTTGTTGAGAGCTATTCTGAATTTCAGAATTAAGTTGTTCTGAGTCAAAATTTCCAGATAAAATAGTATATGGACTAGAAGGACAATTTATCTTATTTTATTGTTTTTGTGAGGAAGCTCTGGTGTTGCATAAGGTTTTCTTCTGACACTGGTTCAGGGATCACAGTTGTTGTTTAGGGATCTGTATGTGGTATTGGAGACTGAACCCAGATCAAAGCATGAAGCATTTTTCTCATTGTATATTTCTTCATTCATTCCCAAGCTATCATTTTAAATAAGCTATTCTTTAAAATTTTGTTTCTATTAAATATAAAATATGTAATACCATGCAAAATAATCATGTCAAAATTATTTGATTAGACAGAAGATAGATTAGTTTCTAACACCCATCTCTCATGTCTGAGGCAATGGTTTTAACCTCTGAGACTATATTGAACACATAATTTAACTTCTACCAATCATAAGAGATAATAATTATTCATTAGTAATTATCATATTCAATTATAAATGAGAAATAAATGCATTTCAAGTATATTACCTTATAGGAATATCAATGCTGAATAAATGAATTTTACCATTAATCTCTTTAGACACCATAAGGAATAAGTTTAGGGGCCGGAGAGGTGGTGCTAGAGGTAAGGTGTCTGCCTTGCAAGGGCTAGCCAAAGAAGGACAGTGGTTCGATCCCCCGGCATCCCATATGGTTCCCCCAAGCCAGGGGCAATTTCTGAGTGCTTAGCCAGGAGTAACCCCTGAGGATCAAACTGCCCCCCCCCCCAAAAAAAGGAATAAGTTTAAAATACAATTCAGTCACAATAACTTGTTTCTTGTTTAGAAAAATATTTGAAATGTCTTCTTATATTTTGTTTTGCAAAATTTAAAATGAGATTTTTAATTGGCATATTAGAGTGTGTTTTCTTCATTTTTATACTTTGAAGCTGCACATTATGCAAGTTTGAGTAAATGATAAGCAGGATTGTGTTTGTATGTAATTATTCAATTATGCTAATAACAAAAACACCTTCATTCTATTCATTGTATTAAAATGGTTAGTAAACTTTTTAAGGTCTCCTTTTGTTATTATTTTATCAATTTTCACTATACTCAGCAGTATTGGTACTGATTTGCATTCCAAAAGAGTGTTTTAAATGGCATCATGGATTTAACTTGAAACATAAAAGCCAAGAAATTCAAAGTTAAGCTCATATTCGATTTTGTTATAATCCCCATTAAAACTAGACTATTTAAAATTTTACATAGTTTTTTATATATATTCAGTGCTTACTAATAAGGTTGCTGTAGCACACAAAGAAAAAGAATAAATATTTTCCAATTTACAGTTTAAGGGGAGTTTGTAGAACTTTGCATTCATATTTGATTTTCTTTACCTTAGCTGACTTTAAACTATTTACTCTAATATAAAACTTTTCTTTTATTAGCGTTATTCACTATGTAATACTATGTGTGATATCTCCGGAAGGGCCTTTAGAGGAAAAATGTGACAGTTTTGCCCTAAAATGACTCACATTGCAATAGGAAGACAGAACTGATTTGGAAAAAATATAGGTCTACTGCTAGAGGGTTGGAAACCACAAAGACAGGGCAAAGTGGAACAAGTATTTGAAAATTCCTTGAAGACACACTATTTGACTGACAAAGGACATGCAGTGCCAGAGAAATGACTTAAAGGCAAGATATCCAACAGTTCTTGTGTTTTTCCTTGTAACATCACACACAAAGACACACAAAAGTGTAGGTACTAAAAAACCACCTTGTTCTCCTTGCCTTCTTTTCTAATCTTCTGCAGATACAGCTTTTACATGAAGCTTTCAAATAGACAACAGTACCTATGAGATTTTGACCACGTTGATCTTAAGAGTTTCTTCAGCTGAACTAAACTTTTCAGTGTTTCCAGTATAGGTCATACCAAGTTGTAATCAATCGCACTGTGAGATGTCTGCATGCCATTTATAAAAAGGTAAATTTTCAGAAGAACAAAGAAGTTTGTGTGTGCACACAGACACGAGACTGTGTGTGTGAATGTGTGTTTGTAAAAAGGGGATTTAAATAACTGAGAATTCCTTCTAGCCAATTTTTTTTTAACTTTGAGTCTTTGACCTTTCAGAGATCACACACTTAAGAGAGCAAAACAGATATGTTTTTGAGAGGAAATCCCTTGAGAAGAGCTATGTTCTCCAGTCTTTTGTTAATTTTATAATATGATCATTATTTCTCTTAGGAATCTGGGAATTGGGTCAATATAAAACACGGCATAAGATTAAAAATCTATTTAGAAATATAGTTTGGAAGTCTTTTAACCACCACCTGAAGATCCTGGAAATAAGTGCTAGCAATTTTCCTCCAATCAGAAGTTCAAAGCTGGATGTTAATCATTGCTGTTCCAAGATCTCAGAACTATACATAAGCATTCTAAGAGTGGAAAGGTGGTGCTAAGAATCCTACAGATGTTTGTGAAGGTGTAAATATATTCCAGATGCAATTCAATATTTAAATTGCATTTTATTTGAAAATTTATTTGTATTAAAACAATATTTTATATTTTATTTTAATTTTAATATTTGATATTTATTTTAATATTTTATTTGTATTAAAATGCCATTCATTGTAAAGTTGTTTACAATATAATTGCTTTTGACAGATAGTTTCAAAACCCATCACACCGCCCTTGTTACCTTTGTTCCATTGATGGTCAAATAGACCTTCCAACTTCTGCTTGTCCCTTCTTTTCAGGCTCATATCAAATTCTCTTATAGTGCTTGATCTATTTAAACTTAAAGAAATGATAAATTTTAAAAGAAGTTGAACAGGTTGGTGTTAAAAATTGATTCAATTATTATTCAAGTTTGGTATATTATAACCTGTTATAAAGCTTTATAAGTTTATTTTCTTTGCTAAGAAAAAGCAACAAGGCTGGAGTGGTGGCATAAGGTGTAAGGCACCTGCCTTGCATGCACTAGCCTTGGACAGACCTCAGTTCGATTCCCCGGTGTTCCATATGATCCCCCAAGCCAGGAGCAATTTCTGAGCGCGTAGCCAGAACTCACCCCTGAGTGTCACAGGGTGTGGTCCAAATACAAAAAAAAAAAAAAACAACATTTACAGTATACACAATATATTAGATATAATGGGCTGGACTGATAGCACAACAGATACTGTATTTGCCTGGCATGTGTTTGACTCGGATTTTATCCCTGACATCCAACATGGTTCCCCAAGCTTCTTGGAGTGATTGTGAACAAAGAGCCAAGAGTAATCCCTGAAAGCTCCCTCGTGTGGACCACAAACAAGATGAAATAGTGCAGCTCCAATTTTTTGTATGTGAACATATTTGTATACCTCTTAATATTTTTCTAAAAAGCAAGAAAAATTAAACTTTTAGACAATCCCAAATTACAAAGTTTCAAAAATTGATTTTGTGTCAACTTCAATTATAAAACAATATTAAGCCTGTTTCTTACCATTACACTATCTTTCTAATAAATGTAATTGTGTTGGGTCAGGTATCCCAGTCCAAACCAAGAACCAGAATATTCAAGATGCAATCAGCAAAGAGTAATTTATTGAGAGCCATAAACGAACATGCTGGAGTCGATCAAGCACAGTTGGGCTGCTGTGGCCCAACTTACATTCTTACTTTTATACCCAGTTTAGATAATTTCCAAATGGTTTAGGTGATTGATGTGGGGATTAGCTATGTATTACATCATTACTTATAGGATGTTAGATGATTGGTCAGAACTAATAAGGACTTTTATGATGGTTGCAAGCTGAATGTAAAAGAATGTTGGTCTGGGTTTAGGGATGTAATGGTAATGTTGTAAATAGGGTAGAAATAGGATGTCTGTTCAGGAGGGACTGATGGGACAATAAAGATTAACTGCCCCTGTGGGTTTTAAGCATCTTGACAGTTTTGTGGTATTTATGGTATTTCTTGCAATTTACTGCATCATTTACAGTAGAGGCCTACTGTACCACCAAAGCCTCTCATAGTTGTGGTCTGCTCCTTTTATTTTTATGTATTCTGCTAAATTAGCATAATTAGAAAAGACAGGTTCTGTTTAAACTTAGACTTCTTTGTTGTTGCTCTACTTCATAAATCAAAAAGCTAGCAAGTTGAAAAGCCAGTTTTGCTTTTAATATCCATGACTTTTATATATTTTGGAGTCATTTTTAAATGGTTAGAAAACTGTCTAAACCAATTCATAGCTAATATGTTACCTTTGCATAATCTTGAATTGAGAAGATATTCTTCTCCTTAAAGTTGTTCAGAAAAATAAGGCTGAAATATAGTAACAAGGAAATCTCCCAAACACCCCCCACCAAACAAAGGCAACTTTTAACTTTCAATGAGAGAACAAGGTTACCAGGCAAAGCAACTTATGTTCATTTGAAAACAGCAGAAAATTTATGCATGGAAAACACAATTTTAGGAGTGTCTCAGAAAGAAATCCTCATTTTGTAGGGGTTCATTTTTTTTACTAATAAAATCATAGAATTAATTAATGGAAGATGTGGTAAGAGTGAGGGTGGATGGTCATAGAGTAAGAGAAAGACAATATTTTTACTGATAATAATAGGCTCTATCCTAGTTGTTGACCAGGTGAATTACCAAGATCTCTAGCTACAGAGAACTGATTTTGTCATCCACAACTGAGCAACAATTTTCCTGGCACCATAAAAAGACTTTGGGTTCGAGAATGAGCGTGTATGGAGTCCGTAGTTGCTCCTATGACAGTATTCCTGAACAGTGGAGAAACTCTGTACATCTAGGCCAAGGGAATTTCCTCTAACTTCCCCTATACTTATTGTGCCTATGCAAAAACCAAACAAATAAACAAACAAAACACACACACAAAGCCTTGCCATACCAGACCTTCCTTTTTTTTTCTTTACTTTTCTTTTTGTGGTTGTGATTTTGTGATTTTGGTGGTGATGATTTTTTTTATTGCTGCTGCTGTGTTTTTTGTCATTGCTTGTTTTATGTTTGTTTTTGTTTTGTTTTTTTGATTTTTTGTTTTTGTTTTTTTTTCTTTCTTCTTCTGAACTGGTATTTATAGCCTCTAGACAGATTCCCCCAGAATTATTTTTTCTTTTCTTTTTCTCTTATTTCTTTCCTTTTTCCAACAGAACCACAGAACTTGAATCATCTTGTTCTCCCTCATAACTCGAGGGGAAAAAATGGATGGTACCAGGAACAATCAGTCATATGAACACTGAGTGAAAATAAAAATGATCAGACTTAAGCACCAAACCCAAAGTCAATGTCACCAGGATCAATACCCAATCTACAACAAGCTATACACAAAGGAGACCTATTACACTAGCAGTCAATGGGCCACAGAGGGGAAGTATGGGACGCAATCTGGGAACTGGGGTGGAGGGAGGACAACACTGGTGGTGGGAATGGTCCTGATTCATGAAAATATTGTAAATCATCCTTTCTTAAAATATTTTTAAAAGAAATCACTAGATATGTCTAATATTCTATTATAGTATACACTTCTTCAGGAGTTCTTTTTTTTTGGGGGGGGCATACCCATTGATGTTCAGTGGTTACTCCTGGCTATGCTCTCAGAAATTGCTCCTGGCTTGGGGGACCATATAGGATGCTGGGGATTGAACCCAGGTTCAGCTGTGTGCAAGGCAATTGCCCTATAGCTGTTCTATCACTCCAACCCCACTTCAAAATACTTTTTGATTGCGAATATTAGAAACTCAGACTTTAATTTTGGAGTTAAACACTAAGTAACAAATTTTGAGGTACAGATTTTATTCTTTCATTTTTTATTTTTGTATATAATACTTTTTTCATAAAGGAAGGGAACATATTTAGGTGGTTTTCTTTGCATAGTTTTACACACATCAGATGTTAGCAAATCAGCTCATACCTTGGTTACTAATATGTGGTATTATACAAATAAGATATATATGTGTGTGAATATATATATGTATATACATATATATATTCAGTTTTTGGGTCACACTCAGTGGCGCTCAGGGGTTACTCTTTGTTCTGCACTCAGAAATCGCTCCTGGCAAGCATGGGGTACCATATGGATGCTGAGATTCGAACCACTGTTCGTCCTGAATCAACAGCGTGCAAGGCAAATGCCCTACTGCTGTACTATCTCTCAAGCCCCTTATAAATTTCTTTTTTACAAATTATGATCTTGCATGCAGCTAACCAGAGTTCTTCTCTCAGCATCCCATCAGGTCATGGGAGCACAGCTGAGAGTGATCTCTAAACTCAGAACTAACCCCTGAGCATTTCCGACATAACCCAAAAATAAAACAACAACAGAAGTTCTAAATCATACTAATCAATAGGAGTTTTGCTGATGTCTTCACATCAATTATAGGAGTATTTTTAATACATTATTTTTTCAAAGAAGAAAACAATTAATGCTCATGAACAGCCTAAATAAATGAGTAGTTCTGTTTTAGGAAGAGAAAATTACCTAGAGTTAAATATAGTTCATGTTTATGTCTGGACTTTATAAACTAAAAGAATTTAGATAGGTGAGTGGGTGAGTTGTTCATTTTGATATCCCTTTGACTTACCTGGAAATGGAAATATTTTTTTTATTACCAAGTATGTGTTTGCCATTTTCCTGCATATTTTCTTCCCTTTGAAATTTTAGATCCTCAATTCTCCCTAGTTTAGGGTGGCATATTATTTTAGGATGGCTATTTGGAAGTTTCTTATACAGAGAGTATGTTCCAATATAAATAAAATTTAGAGCAATTTTCCTTATTAGTCTATTACTTGTTTCAAAAAGTGTTTAACCTAATAATCTAAAAGATTACAGGACACACAGTGTTCCTCCTGTATAAAATTAAAGAAATAGCACCAATTATAACAATAAATGTAGTTTCATTTATTTTAGTCAAGAGACAATCATGATTCAAATGTAATTCATATTTAAATATACTTATATGGTCCTTGCTCAACATTTCTATTATCAAATATTATCACTTAACAGTAAAATTAAATTCACAAGAAAATAACCTATGCTCATTTGGTATTTTGGCTTATCTTTTCCTTCTGAAAGTTTTTGCAAGTCAAATTGTTTCTAAAACTTGCTGAAATTTTTATTTAAAATGATATCTTAGAACTTCTATCAAGGTTTTTTATTTAGTAGTTTACGGGAATAGTGAAGAAATCTTTTTTTTATTTCATTTTTTATTTAAGCACCATGATTACAAACATAATTATAGTTGGGTTTCAGTCACAAACAAAACACCCCCCTTCACCAGTGCAACATTCCCACCCCCAATACCCCCTCCCTCCTTCCAATCCCCTGCCTGTATTCGAGACAGGCATTCTACTACAGTTATTATTTTAATTTCAATAAACTGTTTTTTTTTCTTTCTTAAAGGATAAGTCTTAAAAAAAAAACTTAACTTTTTAAGTGTTAAAAAGAAATCTTAATTAAAAAACATGATAAGCAATTGTTGAAAATGTAATTCTTGGGGCCGGGCGGTGGCGCTGGAGGTAAGGTGCCTGCCTTACCTGCGCTAGCCTAGGAGACGGACCGCGGTTCGATCCCCCGGCGTCCCATATGGTCCCCCAAGCCAGGAGCAACTTCTGAGCGCATAGCCAGGAGTAACCCCTGAGCGTTACCGGGTGTGGCCCAAAAACCAAAAAAAAAAAAAAAAAAAAAAAAGAAAATGTAATTCTTAGGCCATATTCATAGAAATACATTTATCTCATTTGCTCTGGCTTATTTCATATTAGTTTTATTTCACGTCTGCTTTTTCTATCGCATTCTTTCTGTCTTTCTTACTCAATTTCTTGCTGCACAATATACTAACTATAAAAAATTTATGGCAAAATAATGTAGAACTTTGCAGTAATTATAAAATAAACTATGTTTTTAAGACCTTCCCCTGATACCTAAAAATATATTGGAGCCTCAGTAAATTTTATTTGCAGCATATATTTTTTTACTATCTGAACTTTTTTATATTAATCTAAAACTTATTACTTTTAGTTCTTCTATTTTACTCTCTGGGGTAAATTTTGAAAACTAAATTTTTGTTATTTTATCTTCTGTGTATAAAAGGATACTTGTTATGACATGAAATCATTACCAATGCTTGCCAAAATGATAAATCATTATTTTTGCAAATTTCTAAACTATAATATAAGTATGATTCAGTGTGCTTTACTAACTTTAGATAACTTTTAAATGTATAAGTTTAAAACTTGATCTTATAATAGGGGCCAGAGCAATAGCAAAGATGTAGGGATTTGCCTTGCACATAGCTGACCCAGGACAAATTCCAGAATCCCATGTGGTCCCCAAAGCCAGGAGCGATTTCTGAGTGCCTAGCCAGGAGTAACCCCTGAGCATCACCGGATATGGCCCCAAAACTAAAACAAACAAAACTTGATCTTATATTATAAAGAAGATCAAAATTGAGCATACAATATTTTAGTTCTTCAGTTATGAAACTATATAATTAACTTATGGGCAAAAAGACTAAATGTTTTAGCATCAGTTTCACAGGCAGTCTCTTACCATGAGCATATTCTCATATCAAATATTAAAGCTATGCTTATGTTCCTTGAATCTCCTGTTCACTTGCAATTCTTTAGTCAGCCTCAGTAAATTGTAACTAGTCTAATCAAATTTCAACATTAATCAAGATCATTTTATTCCAAATACTTTTAAACTAAAAATAATACAGAATTTGAAAGCAACTGAGTTATACATCCATCATCATTTAGTTCTAAATGTTTTCTTTGCCAGCTTACTAGGTAAGCAGCTTAATATCTGTGTAGCTTGTTTGAAAGAAATATATGAAAAAGCTTTTGCACATGTGGTTTAGAAGTTGTTGTAATTCTTTCTGCAAAACCAGCTTTTTCAACACAGAATTTTAATCTTACTTGTTTTTGGTTTTTGGTTCATAGTGCAGGTGATCAATGATTACTCCTTGTACTACACTCAGGGATCACTAATAAAGGGTCAGAATACCATGTGAGGTGCCAGAGATCTAATCCAGGCCAGCTACATACAAAGGTTAATACTCCATCTTTTTCTTGCCTAATAATGGCAAAAATTTCCAGCACTATGTTGAATAGGATTGGTGAGAGGGGGAAGTCTTGTATTTTACCATATTTTAGAGGAACGGCTATCAGTTTATTTCCATTAAGAAAAATATTAGCCATTGGCTTGTGGTAGATAGCCTTGAGTATAATGTGAAACATTCCTTTTATTCCCATCTTAATTAGAGTTTTTATCAAGAATAAGTGTTGGACTTTATCCAATGCTTTCTCTGCATCTATTGATATAATAATATGATTTTATATTTCTTTTTGTTATATGGTATATTATGTTCATTGATTTTCATATGTTAAACCATTCTTGCATTCCTGGATAGACTTCTACTTGGTCTTTTTGTATGACCTTCTTGATGAGTCTTTGGATCCTATTTGCCAGAATTTTGTAAAGGATCTTTGCATCTGTGTTTATCAGGGATATTGGTCTGTAGTTTTCTTTTTTTTGCAGCATCTCTCTCTGTTTCTACCATCAAGATGATGGTAGCGATTTCTCTGTTTGGGTGATTATTGAAATTGTTGTCCCCAGTTATACTTATTTTTTTTCTCTTCCTTTCTTTTCTTTCATTATGTGCTACGCCATGTTTCTTATTTCTAGACCATGTGTATTTTTTGTTTGTTTGTTTTTGTCTGTTTTTTTTTGTTTTGTTTTGTTGTTTGTTTTTTTTTTTGTGGTGCTTATCGATATAGCTGGGGTCCTCACTGGATATTTGACACTTCTTTTGGTACTGGTGGAGTGTTTCACATTCTTTTTCTCCTTAATCTCCCAAATCCATGATGAGAGCCTCTAGAAGGATTCCACCCATTTTCGGGGTATTAGACTCTTACCCCAGTTTATTACTTTTCCCTTTTTCAGGCAAAACCACGCAACTTGAACTAGCTAGTCCTGCCTCCAATTAGAGGGGGAAATAAGGGAGGCATCAAGACCAAACAGGTGCAAGACTACTAAGTAGTAGGTTAGATACAGAGGGGACCTCATATTCTAGCCGCCCTGGGGGTGAGGGAAGAGGAAATGGGAGGTAAGACAAAAACGGAGGTGTAGGAAGGACAATTTGGTGATGGAATCCCCCCTGATTTTATGTAAATATGTACCTAAAATATTATATATATAATATAAATATATATTATATATATAAATATATAACAATATGTAAGCCACTATGATCAAAATAAAAATTATATTAAAAAAAGATGATGGTAGCTTCTTAAAAACTATTTGGAAGTGTTCTTTATTCTTCAATTTTATGAAAGAGCCTTAACAGCATTAGTAGAAGTTCCTCTTGAAAGGATCGAAAGTACTTGTTAGTGAATCCATCTGAGCCTTGGCTTTGTTTATGAGACGATTTTGATGACCATCTTAATTTCCACAGTAGAAATGGGTTTATTTATATATGCTAGATCATCTTGGTTTAACTGTGGAAGATTGTAAGAGTTCAAGAACTTAACGATTTCTTTCAGGTTCTCATGTTTCATGGCATAGAGTTTCTCAAAGTAGTCTCTGATTACCCTTTGAATCTCTGTAGCATCTATAATGATTTCCCCCTTTTCATTTCAAATTTGTTTTATTAGGTTTCTAATTTGTTTTATTAGGTTTCTCTCCCTGTGTTTCTTTGTGAATTTTGCTAATGTTTTATCAATCTTCTTTATTTTTTCAAAGAACCAACTTTTTCTTTTGTTGATCTTTCAATTGTTTTTTGAAATTCAACTTCATTGAATTCTGCTCTAAGCTTCTGCCTACACATTTTTGTTCCTTTTGTTGATCAATTTCTAATTTTAAATAAATTTTGATAATTTGTGTCTTCATTTTCATTTGTTTCCAGGAATGTTTTGATTTCCTTTTTGATTTAATCTCTTACCCACTGGTCGTTCAATAGTGAGATGTTTAATTTCCAGGTGTTAACATTTTTCTTCTGTGTCCTTTTGTAGTTCACTTTTAATTTTAGTGCCTTGTGATCTTTAATGAAGGTAGTCTGTACAATACTATTCTCTTGACTTCATGGAGATATGTTTTATTGGCCAGCATGTGATCTATTCTGGAGAATGACCCATGAGCATTGAAGAAGAATGTGTATCCAGTTTTCTGGGGGTGTATATGTTATAAATGCAAGAAGTGTTTTTCAAAACAAATTTAAACATTTATAACATATACATAATTATTTCAATTTATTTTACATCATGTTTTCCCTAGTAGTGTTATGTGATTAACCTAAAACAGAAAGGTAGGTATCCTTACTTCCAGATATTTTTCCAGTCTCATATGTTGATGTAGTTCTGGAATCCAAAATACAAATATGTGTTAATTTATTTTTCTTTTGGTCAGTCTATAAATTTGCAATATTTTAATAATTAGCCTTCTTGCTTATAGTTTTATTGTTGTAAAGTTTAAGGACCAAGCCTTTGTAATCATACTTCTCAATGTGTTCCCACATATTGGTTAAGGAGTGTGCATTCTGCTGTAGTGCTGGAAAAAAAATTGGAATAATCTTTGTGTACGTAGGCAGAATAGGGATTGAATCTGTAGACCCATACTTTCAAGTAGGCACTTTTGCCATTCACATATGCTTCCTTATATATATCTGTATATATACATATATACATGCATATATATGTATATATATATGTTTCTGAATGCAATTTAAAAATTAAAGTCTGTTTAAATAGAAATGCAACACTAAGAAGAAAATAAATGAACCTTAAGTTCATGGAAAGTTCACATTTTCATTATACTGAACAATCTGCAAAGAACTGAAGGACTCCCCAGTATGCAGCATGTGTTAAGCTCTAACTGCATTTTTGATGGTCTGGAAATGTTCACATTCTAGAAATTTTACTGACTTTCAATTTTTGTTGAAAAAGTCAAAGATTGCGAAGGGGTAAACACATCCTAAAGTAAAACTTTCAGATATATGATTTGTTTTTATGTTGTCATGTGAGAGCTCATTTAAAACTTTAATAACATACATGTTTATATGTGCATATATATGTATCATCTTATGGTATGAGGAAATCAGCAAAAGGTTTTATGATAAAATGACCATAATAAAATTTGCCTCTTATGGACAGTGTAGGGTTTCTTTCATTTTTGGCTTTTGGGTCACACCCGGTAATGCTCAGGGGTTACTCCTGGTTATGCACGTAGAAATCACTCCTGGCTTTGGAGACTATATGGGTCGCCGGGAGGATCAAACCACATTATATTCTAGATCAGCTGTGTGCAGGGAAAATGCCCTACAGCTGTACCACAGCTCTGTCCCCAGATAACTAAGGTTTTGTTTTGTTTTGTTTTGTTTGTTTTTGTTTTGCTTTTTGGGTCACACCTGGTAATGCTCAGGGATTACTCCTGGATGTGCACTCCGAAATTGGTCCTGGCTTGAAGGACCATGTGGGATTCTGGGGAATAAAACCATGGTCCGTTCTAAGTCAATGCATGCAAGGCAAATGCCCTACCACTTGCACCACAGTTCTGGCTCCAGATAACTAAGTTTTAATATAAGAATAATATCCCTTCCTTCCCTCTCTCCATTCCTTCCCTCTCTCCATTCCTTCCCTCTCTCTTCCTTCTCTCTCTCTCCCTTCTCTCTCTCCTCTCTCCTCTCTTCTCTTCTTTTCTCTCTCTCCTCTCTAATCTCTTCTCTTCTTTTCTCTCTCTCCTCTCTCCTCTCTCTCCTCTCTCTCCTCTTTCTCCTCTCCTCTCTCCTCTCTCTCTCTTCTTCTTCTTCTTTTTCTTCTTCTCTCTCTCCCCTAAAAAAATGAAAATAAAAATAAGAATAATAGACACATTTTGTGGACAAGATAGCAACAAACAATACATAGGACAATATATCAATAAAAACATAGAATGACTAATATTAGAAAATAAAAAATGCAAATTCAAGAATCAAAATCAATGTTATTTTATAAAATTTATATTGCTATAAAATATATTCACTTACATTATTTTATTGATTTTTTTATATAGGATTTTGTCTTCCTATTGTTGGATTTCAAGTTTCTTCCTGTCTCCATGTCCAGGGCTCACTCCTTTCCATGTTCTGTGAAGTAATTGGGATCAGCAAGTCAAGTCAAGTGCTTTAACACTGTACTATATCTTTCTTTCTATTTATTTATATTGGGGATTTTACCCCATGTTTGCTCAGGTGGCCAGGTGTTATTCCCAGAAATTTTCAGCCAACACACCCTCAGGTCTTATGCTATGACACAAGGATGCAGAGTTTATTGGACCATGAAATGTTGGTAATTACCTGAGTCATAGCTGAAAGGCCAGGAGATTTCTGGGCATGCACCCAAAGGTTCTTTTTGAGTCAAGTCTTACAAGACATTAAATTGAAGACTAGCATATGAAAGTGATGTTTCCTAAAACCTCTACTATTTCCCCAGCCCCCAAAATGTATTTTCAATGCAGGTAGCATTTTTTGTAAGAGATTAAATACTTTATATATAGTGGTATTATACCATTCCCACAAATAAAGAATCAATATTTTTCTACCATAGTCCATTGGATCTTTAAATACTTCTTCCTCTTTGGTTACCTCAGTTATATAGCTCAATGTTAATTATTGCCTATATTGCACTTTGTATCACCTTATTTTATTTTTACATACAACAGAAAGGTGAGCCCATTC
This sequence comes from Suncus etruscus, assembly GCF_024139225.1. Lineage (NCBI taxonomy): Eukaryota > Metazoa > Chordata > Mammalia > Eulipotyphla > Soricidae > Suncus > Suncus etruscus. The sequence continues at coordinate 74,077,489 of NC_064849.1, read as the reverse complement.
AATAGTAGATGCTTTGATTTATTTTTCACTCAAAGACTATAGAATTATCAAGCAGCCTAATTTGCTTGTAATTGCATTTAAAAAACTTAAGTCTTTTGGCCTGGGTGTGTAGCTTAAGTGTTGGAGTGCATGTTTACATTTATGAGGTCATGGCTCTGATAATATGCTCCAGATGTTCTCCTGAGCACCCCCAGGTGGTTCTACTCTGTCCCCTGTCACATGAAAATAATTCTTCTACCATTTGAATAATAAAATTTTAAAAGGAAATGAAAGTTTTTCTTTTTTTAAATTGATAATAAACATTTTTTCTAGCCAAAGATAGTATGATTTTTAATTTGATTGGTTTGGGCAATGAAGTTGAAGAAAATTTAATGTATTAGTGAGCTGTCATGCAAAAAATGACAGAATTTGCTAATACAGATATGTGATGAAAAAGTGACAAATGGGAAAGCTATAACTCACTATTTTCTTATTTGAATTATTCAGTCATTTAATAAACTCTAATTAGTGGAATAGGAAAAAAGTGAAAAAGAATAAGGAACATGGATCTGATACTGATTTTATATTAACCATTTGTGAATAATGAAAAACATCAATTTGTTAGAAGAATATAACTCTACCCGAGACCTCTCTGCTGCAAATCTTTTTCTCAATCTCAAGAAGACCAGGGTGTGTGATAAAAATGTGACTTGGATCCCACACCCCACAAAAAGAACTCAAAAGACATTGGGGAAGCCTAATTTCCTTTATAAGTTATAAACCTATATAATACTACCTCTTAACCTGTTTATTCCCAAATGTAAGGTAGTCTCCTGCATCACTTTGTTGCCTTAATTACTTTGCTCAACTAATTTTTTTCTTTATATATATGAGAATATATATGTAGATATATATATGTATATATATATGTATATATATGTATATATATACATATATATATATGTACTGTCTTGCTTCTGTTTCTTTACTTCCTTAACTTCACCTCTTTTGGTTCTGCTTGGTACAAAAACCTACAATAAAAAGTCTTGCTTGGGATAATAGATCAGGTCAAAACCAGAACACAGAGAGGATGGAGCCTGATACTCCCACCCCCAAATGCACCAGAACTCATACTTTTTTACAATACAGGGCACATCCCATCTTGAACATATGTCAGGTGGATCCAACTTAGACTCCTGGTCATTAGACAGCAACCATCCAACCTGGAACCCTAGATTCCAGACATAGAACCAACACAGTTCTTTGCAACAGCTCCAGGAACCAAACTCCCTCTGGGACATTCTTAATACTGCTCTGACATCAAAATTCATCAGTTTTGATATGATGTCATGACAATGAAGAAATGTCAACAACTTTATCTAAGAGCAGGTTGTCTTATCTCACCATCTAACACTAGGATGAAATAAGAAGACTTCTCATCCTTTGATCTGTGCAAAAGCCAAGATCACTATCTACAGAAGACTGACTGTGACAACCATGATTGGGCAGAACTTATTCTAGGACCAATAAAAAAGCCCTAGTCTAGGCTTTGGCCTACGATCTGTACAACAACCAAAGTCTCTAATTCCAGAGGTCTGACTGAGACAACTGCAACTGAGCAGGTCTTCTGGAAACATAATGAAAGACTCTATCCTAATCTTAATCCTAGGATCAGTGCAAAAAACAAGACCACCAACTACAGAAGACTGATTAAAACAACAGTGATAAAACAAAACTTCTTGAATCGTAAAGAAAAACTTAATCATAGGCTCCATTCTTTGACCTGTGCAGATACCAAGAACTCTAGATACAGAGGTCTAATTTTATCATCCATGACAGAGCAAAAGTTTTCCATATACCACAAAAGGACCCAGGGGAGAGTAAATGAACATGTAATTAGTCTGTAGTTATTCCCATGACAATATACTTCAAGGGTGAAGAATCCCTGTATCTCTTAGGCCAAGAGAATTCCCTCTCTAACTTCCCCAATATTTACTGTGCCTATGCAGAAAAAAAAAAGAAGCAACACAAAATAATTTATTTTTGTTTTGTTATTGTTGTTGTTGTTTTCATTTTTTGTGCTTTGTTTTGTTTTTATTTCAGGACCGTGGTTATTGTGTGGTGGTTGCCTTGATTGCTGTGGTGCTTTTTGGATTTTTTTGTTTGATTTTTCTTTTTGTATTGTTGTTGTGTTTCTCTTCCTTTTTTCCTTTCTTCTCTCAAATTAATATTTATAGCCTCTAAAAGGACTCCACCTATTTTTTGCTTGTTTGATTTTTACCCCATTTTATTTTTTTTCTTTTCTTCAAACAGAACCACATAACTTGAACCATTTTGTTCTGCCTCACAAATTGAGGGGGAAATAATGGAGGGTAAGAAGACCAAACAGTTGTATAAGCACTAAGTAGTAATAAAAATGATCGAACTTAAACACCAAACCCAACAGAATCGATACCCAATCTACAACAAACTAAACACAGAGGGGACCACTTATACTAGCAGCCTAAGAAGTATGGGAGGGGGATATGGGATGCATGCTGGGAACAGAGTTGGAGGGAGGACAACTTTGGTGGTGTAAAATTAACTTGATCCAATGTCAATATGTACCAAAAATATTACTGTAAAAATTATGTAGTCCACTCTGGTCAATTATCATTATAAAAAGAAATTGCAAATATGAAACATAAAATATGCATATTATTCAAATTCTGTACAATAAATTACCCCATAAATAAGTATATTAATATTAACAATAATTTTGTTTATATTCGAGTAAATATGGTTCATTCTTTTAGCCATTTAAATAAAGTTCAGCTGGGTTTTTACTTTGGCTAGTTGAACTGAAATCACTCAATGTATTATTTTGCTCTGAATTCTTTAAAATGTAATTAATCCTTTTATCAGCAGTTTGTGTCTGGTAATATTCAGGCCATATGTTTTTTTTCCTTCTTTCTTGAGCTTCTCCTCAAAAGACAAAGGTCCCACAGCAGCAAAAATAAATAATAATACTCAATGATCAAGCAGATTTTTTTAAACATGGAAAGCTTCATAAATTTGTGTGTCATCCTTGTGCAGGGGCCATGCTAATCTCTGTATCATCCCAATTTTAGTATATGTGCTGCTGAAGCGAGCACTTATCAAGCAGATTTTAAACTTCTCTTTTCATTATGTTTTCTACTAGTTGACTGGTCAAAGAATTTCCATAACTTATTCTATTCAATAGAAAAAACACACACATACTTAAATATACACATAAGCCTATACATTATCATGCACAAGATACATGAGACACTGAGAGGCATTTGTATATGTCTTCCACAAGCCTCACTGGTAAATAAAGATGAACTGACAAAGTTGATGTAAAAACGATAGTGACATGGTAGGTGACTATAAGGAAAAAAGAAGCATCATAAATAACAAAGATGTGAAAAGTGTCAGAACACTATTAATAAGAGAAACTTGCTACAGTTTTTATTCTCACTTTCTTTTTTTTTGTCATTACCCCCTTTTTAAAAATTGATTGAGGAAACAGTAATTGCACCAAATAAGCTCTGAAGGCAGCTTAAACACAGAAGTATGTAATTGAATATACATTATTGTCTAAATAGAGAGATATCTCACACCCAGGTTTGTGACTTGCCAAAGATTCTTCTCATTCATACTTTCATTTCCATTTCCACACACTTTCCATTACACAGTTATTTTTTCTTTCTTTTTTAGGAAGTGGATGCACACTTGCCTGTGCTCAGGGCTTGTTCCTGATTCTGTGCTCAGGGTTTATTTCTGCCAGTGTTCTGACTATATTATGAAATACCAGGGATTAAACTGAGGACAATGTAAGGGAAATGTATTAGCCTGGAAATTTTCTTTTTTATTATTAATGTAAGAATAAAAGCCAATTCTCATTTTCTATACAATAAGCTTCTAACTTCACAAAAAAAATAAAAAAATGAAGTTATTTAATGGACTTAAAAATAAAGGGGTTTGGGGGCCAGAGTGTTAACACAGTGGTAGGGCCTTTACCTTGCACGTAGCTGACCCAGGCCGAATGATCCCTAGGATCCCATATGGTCCCCTGAGCTAGGAGCAATTTCTGAGTGCAGAATAGGAGTAATTCCTTAGCTCTACTGGGTGTGGTCCCAAAATACAAACAAACACAAAATGAGTTCTGTTAATGAAATCATTCTACATAAGTTCAAGAGAGACTTCTACAAAATTCCACTCTCCTTGTGACACAAAGAACCTAGTTGTCTCTAAACTTTTCTAAACTCTGCTTGTTTTATAAAGTAGAAACCTTACTTTTTTAATTTTTATTTTTTTGAAATTTAGTGATAAAAACTTTATTAATTACGTATTTCACACAGTAATTTGTTAAAGAATTTACACACTAAAATCAATAAAATAATCTATCATAAATTACTAATATTTTATTAATGTTCATAAAAATAATTAGTCAGAAAGAGGTTAACTCACACAAATTTATACAATCAATGTATTCAAATATTTGATAAAATATATAATCTTCAGCTTGTATAATTATGCTGACTTCAATCCAATGTGACAAATTATATGTGAGAAAAAATTCTGTTAAATATTATCATATTAACTGAAATGGAGACAGTCTAATAAACAGTCCAGTTAGAGAAATGTTTTTGTTTTAAAATACTCATTTTAGTCTATATTTTTAAAACATTATTTCCCCTATAATTTTTGTTTTATTCTAATTACTCCATTAAATTTCCCTTATGTAATATTTATAATATCTGTTAATATGAAACGTTTCTATTTTATTAATTTTTAGCTTTCAGGGCCACACTTAATAGTGCTCAGGGCTTAAACCAGAGCTCAAGGATTTCAGTCAGTAGTGCTCAAGAAAATTATTAATCTGTTCTGGGGATCAAAACAAGGGTGATTCTATTCAAAGCAAGTGCCCTACCCACTGTACTATCTCTATGTCCCATTACTATTTAGAGTAATTGAGAATAAAAGTACTTTCAACATACCTCAATAAGGTCAGAGAGATCACAGCAGATGGGTATTTGCCTTGCATGTGGGCAACAGAAGACATATGGTGGTTTGATTCCAGGCATCCCACATGGACCCCCGAGACAAAAAAACAAAAAACAAGCAAACAAAAAAATACCTCAATATATTTGATAATTGTGCTTAATGTAAATTTGCATTTGATTTAGCATTTTATAAGGGCCAAATTGCTCCATAAGAAGACATTTTAAAGTTTTTGAGTAATCTTAAGTATTGATCTTAAATAATCCTTAAACATAGTAAAATCTAAATTTCTTTTTATTAAAAAATGAGGCTCTGAAGTATTCAGCAAAAGGGGCCTCTTGAATTTGTGACTACTCTCTATTAATAGCTAAAAGGTTTTAAAATTATATTTATATCTAATCTACAAAAGAAAAGAAGTAATAATACCTTTTTATTGTGCCCTTCTTTTTTAAATGTACTATAACAAAGATTCTGAGAATTTCTCTCATGATAGAGAGCTTGAATATAATCAGAGATTCAGCCTAGACAAGTATCATACATTTATTCAAACTATAAAATTGCTAGTATCTAGAGAACTTGTGCTGAATCAACTTTATTTAAATGGACTATTGCAGCATGTTCATAATAGAATCCCAACCTTTTCCTCAGCAAAATAATATAAGCCTTTACGCTGTTCAGAAAGAAGATGCTTAGAACATTAAAGAAAGTAGAATTCTTATTCAAAAGTTGGGTGGGAGAAATGTGATGCCTCTGACTTCAATAAAACTTAAGTTTTATTTCAAACTATGGATTCATTTTATTAGGTGTTCAGTTTTTATGGTAATTGCCAATGCAGTTTATGCAAGAAGGTCTGAACTATGAGCTAATATAAGTTTCATTATTTTCTATAAAAATGGATGTATGATAAGTATATTTTATCTCAAACACTAATATTCTTATTTTTCACTTCACTTTTTCACAATATCCAATAAACCTATGTTGAATATTTTAGGCAAAAAGTCAAAGTTTAATGAGATTGAGACAGTAACTGTATATCACAGCCTTTAAAAATCCTCATATTCAATTTTAACTCTTAACACTTTTTCTAATGACATCTAATTTTGGGTTAGTCTCCTATATATTTTTAAGTTTGCTGCTCTTTTTTTTTACACAATAATTTATTTATTGAGGGCTTCCCCGTTATACACCCTAGGTCATTTTCTGCACTTATAGGTCTTCTGTGCCAGCCCCAGGAAGATGCTCCGTGGCAAGGGCTTCGCATCCTTCTCCACGAGGCTCACAAGGCGATTGTAGCTCTCTTCTTCATACCGTGTGAACACGCCGCGCAGATCCATTTCCTCATAGAGCGCCTTCACTTTAGCCACCTTCTTGGGATCCTTCTGCCCATAGTTTTCCTGTAGGATCAGACGCTGCTCTGGCGAGGCCCGCTGGCATACACTGGACCACCAGCCAGCTGCACTTGTCCTCAATGTCGGTGCCAATCTTGCCCGTCACATTGGGTTCCCCAAAGAAGTTCAGATAATCAATCATCCTGGATTTGCAAGAACCCTCTCATCTGTAGGAGGATTTTCTTGGCATTAGCATGAGTCTTCTTATCGTCAATGCCTGCCATGTACATGGCAGCAGCCACAGGAAGGTAGAAGGAGTAGAAGGCAGTCTTGTATAAGGTAATGTCTTTGTGCCTCTTTTCGGTGAATCTGCCAAGATCCACGCTGTCCTGTGGGGCTGTCATGACATCTAAAGTCTGCCCAACTGCAATTACATAGCTCATCTCTAGGAAGAGCTCAATGAGGTTCAGGTAATAGGGCTGATCCCGGCAGCAGAGCTTCAATAGATGATAGATACAGGCCTGCACCATCAGAGAATCATTCACAGCATCCAAACCTCTGCCCGGCTTTTTATACCTACAGAGCTTCCCCCGGTGAGTTATGGACGAATCCATGATGTCATCCATCATCAGAAAGAAAGTTTGGAACAGTTCCACACACCAACCCACAGTGAGGGCACGCTGGATATTCTTGGCATCCTGCTTCTTGGGCTCGACCAGCTCCCGGTAGGCAGCCACCACTGTCATGCCCCGATTGTATTTTCTCCCAAGCGTATTGAACTCCAGGATCTCCGTGAGATGGGTGATCACATCTCCTATATCAGGGTGGTCCAGGTCATCTTCTGTCAGCAATTTAACGATCTCAGGGAAGTCCTGGAAGAATTCCTGCTTCTCTTGGCTAAATGCATCTGAATTCTTGCCTCCATTCATTCTGGAAGAGGGCGCAGTCCGTGGGTCAAGTTTGCTGCTCTTGATGACATTTCTACATGTTTTATTTCATCAAGGCAATTGTTTGTTTAAAGGCATACAAGGCACCATTATGTTTTGATTAAAAAGATAAAAAAAAGACCCAAATTAATGAATGGTTCATCATAGCAGTATGCATGTCTTTTCTGTGTGAGGCATCAAGTTCAAGTGATAGGACTATTCAAACACAGAAACACTTCTTGATTTAGACCTGGTGTTATTCATAACTATTGGGCTTTAACTGCCATAAATATGAGCCTGAACAGCACTACTTTGCTTATTCGTGAACTCTCAGGCCACTAAAGACAGTCCAGTATGGTCCTGGGTGTTGGAAAACAACTCACTTAGAAGAAACCTTCAGAAAATTGAAAAATATTTAAAAAAAGAAAGAACATTGAATATAATCTTTGAAATAACATTGAATATGACCTTTCTTATCTCATTTTATGAATTTACCTTAAAATAAGTCTCAAATATTTAATCATTTGTTTTCAGCAATTTTATAGGTCTCAAATGACTAATCTATAATCTATTTTAATCTCAAATTAATAATATATATATTTTCTAGTCTATTTTCTACTTTAAAGATATGTGACTAACATTGCTAAAGAAGACAATGGGTATACTGGTAATATGGTAAGCAAAGAAATTTTAATATGCTTTAAAATGGTGATGCAAGCAGAAAGACATTTGCCTTGCACACACTAAGCTAGGTCTGACAACTGTTCCGTACCTGGGCATCACATATGGTCCCCCAAGCCAGGAGAGCTTTCTGAGACCATTGCCAGGACTAAACCCTGACTGACCCTGGGTGTGGCCCAAAAAGCAAATAAATAAATAAGTAAAATGAGAAATTGACACAATGTACACATTACAAAATTTTGGTTTAGGAATAGGAGTGACTAAAAGAAAAATGTAATTGAAATTGAATCACCCCAATTGTAGACCTAAAATAATTCAAATTGAAGAAGAAAACAAATAAGAATATCTATCTCTATAGATGTATATATATATATATATATAGCTATTGACATATATATAGCTATATATATACATATATGTGTAAAAATCACAAAATTAGTAAATTAAAGAAGAGGTATATAGCTCAAAGGGGCAGAGCACACACCTTGCATATAGAAGATCTGGGTTCCATTTGAATATACTCTGGTTACCACCTCAGCCCTGAGCACTTTTGGGAGCAGCACTGATGGACCCTCTGCAGTGCTTACTTTGTCTCTTTAACACAGCTAAATGTTACTACCACAACGACTAATAACAATATAAGTAAAGTAATAAATAAAAAATAAAGTAATAGTCCTTAAGGAGCTCTTTATATATTCTTTTTGTTTGTTTTGATTTTTGTTTTGTTTTGTTTCGGGCCACACTGATGACGTTCAGGGATTATTCCTGGTTATGCACTCAGAAACCGCTCCTGGCTTGGGAGACCATATGGGATGCCAAGGGACCTAACCGTGGTCCATACTAGGCTAGATTCGGCAAGACAGATGCCTAATCACTCCACACCACCACTCTGGCCCCCTCTTTATATATTCTTAAATAAAAAAGAGAGATGCTTTTAGATACAAAGTGATGTACTTGATATAAATTTACAGTTGATTTGGTGAAATAAAATCAGATTAGATAATTAATCTGTTAGAATATAGTTCTTTTAATGCCATTATAATTCAGGTAATCTGAGTTTCTCTTCAGATCTTTATGAAGAAATCAAGTAAAGTGCAGGAGATTGTATGGCAAAGAAAATAAGATAAGTTATACTAAATTATTTCAGAGTTTTAAAAATTGAATGTGGTTTATTAGTCAGTGTTATTTTCTAACTTCAACATTTTCTACAATTGATAAAAGAAAATAATTGAATATAGTTACTGATTGAATCAGTGACATTCTATTTGAGAATGTAATAATACTTCTCTTCCCAATTGTTGTAAATTTCTTCAAGAGGTTATTAAGCTGTCAAAATTTAAAAACTCTTACCTTTTGTAGTACTCACTTCTTAATAAGTGTTATGTTGGGTAATTTTTGAACTCAGTGTGCTGGATTGTGTGACTCCTGGGGACAAGGTGGTTGACATGATCACTATAGACATCCTGAACTCCAAAAACACTTAAATCTTTAATTTATCAACTAAGAAAAGAAAGGCATTCAAAGAAATTTACCAAGTAGGACTATCTGTAAATGTGTTCTGGAAGACATGACTCCAAGTTCTTTGATTTCTTGAGCTTGCTATTTGGCAAATATACTGTAAAAGATGGAAATATATATAAAAATCTGATTAAATATATGCTTTTGCCAGTTTTCAGTACAGAATAATGTAATATTACCAAAATAATGGTAATTGAATTTCACTGCTGGCATTTTCTACAAAAGACATAATCTAGCATAATTTAATAAGTATGACTAACTCAGATAAACATAAAAATATGCACACTTATATATATTGCCAGGAGTCACATACACGTGGTGACAGAAGGCACAAACTGAAAATCTTACGTTTTTGCCCGGTGGCACTCAGGGGTTACACTGGCTCTGTGTTCAGAAATCACTCCTAACAGCCTTAGGGACCATATGGCATGCTGGGTATTGAGCCCAACTAGGCTGCTTTCAAGGCAAATGTATGTATCCTACCTGCTGTATCATCTATCCAGTCTCAGAAAGTTCAACTTTTTGACTTTTCCTTATCTACCACATAATTTAAAGCTATTTTTCAGCATCCGAAGAGCCAACATTACTTAAATTTGTGATTTTATAAGAAAAGAATTTATATTTTATCAAAATATAAGAGTTGTTTAAAAAGATGTTGCTAAAAATCAAGTTAAGGGCGGGGGGAGCTAAGCAGTGGTACAAGTGGCGCAAGTCTGCCTTGTATGTGCTAACTTAGGATGGACCATGGTTCGATCCCCCAGTGTTCCATATGGTCAACACAAGCCAGTAGCAATTTCTGAGTGCATAGCCAGGAGTAACCCCCGAGCGTCACCGGGTGTGGCCTAAAAACCAATAAATAAATAAATTAATTAAATAAAGTTACTGGGGCCAGTAGGAAGTTTGCCTTGCAAGTGGCTACCCAAGATGGACTGAGTTTGAAACCAGCATCCCATATGGTCTCCCAAACCAGGAGCAATTTCTGAGTTGAGAGCCAAGAGTAACTCAGCCCAGAAATCAAAAAAAAAAAAATTCAAAAATTCAAAAATTACAAATTCAAAAATTATATCCATAATACCTCTTGATAGTATCTTTGGTAAAATTTGGACCAAAATTTTAACATGAATTAAACTCAAATATGTTGATGAAAAATATGCACATCAAGGAAGGTAATATAATTGATAAAAATATATGAAAATTAAAACCATATTGTGTTTTAATAAACACTACAAAATTGCTAAAGTTAACAAATATTAAACCATTGAATATAATTGATATGTACTATCATTGTGCTCTCAGATATTGCTGATGAGCATCTGAAATAGTATTGCTTTTTAAAAAAAAACACTTTTATATCTCTCCTGAACTTATTTATTTATTTAAATTTTTAGGTCACAGAATTGCTCCTAAGAGACTCCGGGGACCATATGAGATGCCAGGGTTCAAACAACTGTCCATCTGCATGCAAAGCATGCTATCCCTCCAGCCCCGCTCCTAAATTTTTCTTAAGTTTAACCAAAACACTTAATATATGGTCACACAAGATACAAATACTAGATTCACACTGATAACAGTTTTTTCCTAATAATAAATATTACTTAACTGAAAAATTGCTAACGAATTTTGCTACTTCCATGCAACAGAATAATCTTAAGCAAGAAATAATACTAAATTATTAATAACCTGTATAGAAAAGATGAAATTTAAAAGAATAATAAAATCCTTGATAAAGAAGTGTGCCATATTAATTTATATATCATTCTGCAAGAGGCCCAAATCAACAGGAAGCGCATTATATAAGTGGCTGACAGAGCTTGGGTTAAAGAGTGAAATAAAGGAGTACAAGAAACTTGTAATGACAAGATGGTAATCATATAACTAAAAAAACTGTTCCAATAAATTTAACTTTAAAATGCAATACAAATAAATGTTATAAAATAATGAGAACTATTCTTAATATTGTTGACTTAATTTTAAAAAACAGCATGCCCAATACAAAATTATTTGGTCATTTCCTAATGTCTTTCTAAACAATGTCCTCCACTGTGCACTATATAATTCATGTATGAAGCTAAGCAGTATCTTTTTTTGATTTTAGTATAAAAAGTTAAGATAGAAGCAAATTTAGACTTTCTGAATCATATTGATAAATATAAATATTTAAGTATATATTTATGAAACAGAAACAATAAAACTGTTGAATTTTAAGTTAAAATTGAGTAATTTTTGCATCCAAACACAAGCCATTTAAAACACAGGTGGATGCTTCAGAGCCAGAATCTTTTTCTCACTCTATTCTCTTCTGAAGTAACACATACTAGGTCAAAGATAAATAAGTCAATCTACCAGCTGTTTAATTTCCTTATGTTTATGACCTTAATATTAATCAATTTCCAAATTTAAATTATAACTTGCTCCTCTCTTTTAAAGTAGCCTAATATTGCTTTACTTTATTTTGTTTTGCAACCATTTATCTGCTCATAGTTAAGTGATATTCCCCATTATGTTTTTAACAGATACCTGGTATCTTGTAACAATCAAAAATTATAGCTAAAATAATGGTAACTTTTATTGTTCTAATACTTTGAGTATCATTTGCTTTGTGTGATTTTTTTAAATAAGTGAGTATTTATTGTTAAAAATGTTTTTGCAGGGGCCAGAGAGATAGCATGGAGATAGGGCATTTGCCTTGCATGCAGAAGGTTCGAATCCCAGTATACCATATGGTCCCCCGAGCCTGCCAGGAGTGATTTCTGAGCGTACATCCAGGAGTAACTCCTGAGCGCCGCCAGGTGTGACCCACCCTCTCTCCCCTCCCAATGGTTTTGCAGTTAGAACAATGGTTTTGCCACTAGAACAAAAGTACAGATGTTGGGCATTTGCCTTGGTCTTACTGAGCCAGCTTGGAATATGGCATTATATATGGTCATAGGAGTCATCCTGGAGTGACTTCTAATCCAGGAGGGAAAAATGTGACAATCATAGGTGTGGCCTGAAAAAAAAACGTTATGTTTTTTTTTGGTTTTAAGCTTTATTGATTTTATTAAAAGTGAAAATATTACTTGAGAATCAAAGAAAACATATAACTAAAGATGCAAAAGATTAAAAGAAACCAAATTAAAGTAATGGTTTAAATTTTATTGAAACTATAAAAGAAAAGAATGGCTTATTTAGAAGCATACAAACAACAACATTTAATTGAATAAAATATTTGAGGTGAATAGCATGCTCATGTACTTTCATAGGTAAGTCATATTTCACTTGTACAGGATTTTCTAAGATAATTTAAAAAAAAGGAACAAAGGTACACTGAAATCTCTCTTAATTTATTCTACCTATAACTATTAAGGACATTCACCTAGGTACTGTTATGCTTTTGTATTATTTTGTGGTCTATTTTGTTTTTTTATGAGAGGCAAGGGTCCAACAATATGATGCTCATTGTTTCTGGCTCTATGCTCAGGGATCACTCCTGGAATTGCTTGAGGGACCATATGTTTTGCCAGGAATCTAGACCTATTGTCTGCTTGCAAGTCAAGCAAATATTGTTTTACTATCTTTTGGCCCCAAAGGTCCCTTTTTTTATTTCAACATTATGTGACTATTATATTAACAAACATGAAGTCTCATTAGCATGCTGTTATTACTTTATTGTATCTAGTCAGTGTTAGAAAAGTCATATTTGCATATTTAAATTCCCAATACTTCAAGAATAAAATATTTAATTTGCCTATTATGTTTCTATTTTATTTGAAATATTGTGATAGTTTACCAATTGCAGTCATTTAGAGTATACACACACAGGCACTTATACACACACAGACATACATACGTGTGTGTCTTCCCAGTTGCTTTATAACAGTATGCCTCCTTTTTAAAAAAATCATCAGTTTTACAGAAACTATAACAATGTAAACTTAAAATGGGCAATGTTTTTTTCTGGCAGGCCAGTGGGCAAAGGGTAGTGATACAGGATGCACTGTGGAAACATTGATAGATGGATAGAAGTTTACATTGGTGGTGGGATTGGTCCTGATTTGCTCTATGTTTGAAATTCAACTATAAAGGACTTTGTAAACATAAACATTTTCAATAAAATAAAATATAATAGAAAAAATCAATAGTTCTTTATAAAGTTTATAAATAATTTATTTTTTAAATGTGTCAGAAATAGAACTAAAGTCTTCACAAACACATTGCAATGCTCTTCTGTTGAGCTATATTCTTGGTCTTCAATTTTTCAATTTTACTTTTGGTTTTTGAGGGGTTCATGTGTGGTATTGTTTAGGACCCATTCCTGGTGCTATGACAGGGCTTAACCAACCATATGTGGTGCTAGGATTAAAGTTGGATCAGCTGCAAACAAGAACCTTACCCATTATATTATCAACCCCTTTGATTTTATTTTCACTACATACCTGAACAAATACCATTATACTGAAAGTAATTATAAATAAGTTAAAAAAGTACATGAAAAACACACTTGAAAACACCCTATTGTACAATGTACTAAAACTCCATATTACATTTCAAAGGCAATATTTTATACAAGAATTTCAGCACATTCTGAGCATATGTTATCTACTACTTTGATGTAAATTCACTTTGAATTTAGGCCTTTATGGATAGAGTATTTGGTAAATCTGTATCATTAAATATGCCTCATACTATGTTTGACTTTACTTGTAGGGCTATTAATTAGCTTGATTAATATAGATTAAACAGGGGCTAGAGAGATAGCATGGAGGTAAGACATTTGCCTTGAATGTGGAAGGATGGTGATTCAAATCCCATATGGTCGCCGGAGCCTGCCAGGAGTGATTTCTGAGCTTAGAGCCAGGAGTAACCCCTGAGTGCTACCGGTGTGACTCAAAAACAAAACAAAACAAAACAAATGATTAAACAATATCATCACAATATTACCACAAAGTATAAAGAATCAGATGACAACTATTTTTGGTAAATATTGGCTTCTCAGTAAAACTTAGTATTGTCATAGGATGTCATGGTTGTAATAGTTGATAAATGAGTGATGGTTTGAACCTAATCAGATCTTGAGGTGCTTGGAGTTGAGAAACAATCCTAATGTTCTGACCATGAATGGTGACACCAACTCCTGCCCAAGTAAATCGTGTGAAAAAAATAGGACTCCAATCATTTTAGTTGGAAAGTTTTCCAAGAAAAATAGCTGTTTTGAATCTTAGATTAAAGTGCAACATTAATAATCTTATGCAGTAAAGTAGACAAACAGATTACCAGAAGCAAGCAGTATTTTAGTGGAGAATTTTGAAGGTTAAATGCCAGAATTTGGAAAAGGTAAAGTGAGAGTCAGGAAAGGAAAGCCCAGTATGAAACTGATTAAACACAAATTTATTGGCTTTAGGTAATTTTGCCTGTTCTGTACATTAAAAAAAGCCCTTTATACTTAAAAAATAAAATTCACTTTGAAATACAAAGTTATACATTTGTTTTAAATGAAATATCCACCTTAATTGGTTATTTAAAAACTCATTTATAATGCAGTTTTGCATTAGTTTAAGTATCAGCTTCTAAGTATCAGCCAATTTTTAAACCTAAGGATGCCCCAGGCACATTTACTTTGTGACCTTTCTTTTTCATTAAATGTGTTCTGTAAAATTGAATTTTGATGTAGTTCCTGCCTTCGCCTTAACCTTCTGTGACTTCTAAAATAGCAATTAGCATATTTTGAGAAAAACTCACTTCAGATTGTCAGAATACATTTGTCCCAGGTCAACTGTGCCTGATTTGACCCATAGTGCCTGACCCTATAAATGATTGTTTCACGGGATATTTAGAGCTCTTCATAGCACAACACCAAACTGTTTATCTTCCTTTTAACAAGCCATGTCAAACTCAGGAGACCTAATTTCACACATTAGAGGAAAAGAGACAGTTAGAATCACTAATCAGTGATGAGGGAAAGCACATGTGAAATGAGTTTGGGATGGGTGAACATTTTTCCAATTACCGGGCTATATACTATAAGGGAAAAATCATAATCAACAGAAGAATAAATAGTCTTTCCTTCTCTCTTCTCTAGAAAGAAAAGATAATTATTTTTAATGTGAAAAGTCCTCTGAATTGTGCCCAAAATAGGGCACAAAATAATTTGAAGTTCATAAAGTGTGGCAAATTGTTTCTTGAGCTGAGGTTGAATACAGATATTAACACTGGTGTGCTTGGTAGTGATTCAAACAAATAGAACTCCTGATGAAATTCTCTCAATTACTTTCTATTTATAGACAATTATTAAATTCTATGGCCTACAATTAAAAGTACTCATAAAAAATAAGAACCTGTTAAAATTTATTTTCTTAATATTAGAACTTCTGGACTATGTTGAAAATGCTAAACTGCCATTTAGTATTTCTAATACTAATTATATATAATACCACACAAACACATACAAATACACAAAAATTGGAACATGAATTATCCATATATTGGGTATTTGCTTTGTATTATACTCCATATGTTTTTACCAACTTTCTCAGATTATTATTAAAAATTGACATTCATAATGTATTAAATTATCTTCTTAGGTTTCTCATTTCAAAGCAGTAGGCAAAGGTAAAGAATATGTCTAAACTTAAAGCTTTATCTTTTCTATTCCTTGGAGGCTAATGCTTTTTATAAGCACATAATACTCATGACTATATTATTATATATTATATTATTTTAATATATGCTATAATATGCTGATTTATGATAAGTTTAAAGTCTAAGCATTGTATTGATGGGAGACTTGGTCATTGGACAAATATTATTGAACACTGTTACATAAGTTAATTTTAGACTATTATATATCTTGACTAAATGGTACAACCTATAGAGAATTTCAGCTTATGTAAATCTAGCCATTGATCAAAGTGCTAATGAAGGCATATAAAATTTTATATGTGTATATGTTTTGTTTGTTACTGTAGATGTAATATTAATGTGATTAACTTTTGCATCAAATGAGTAGTAAGCAGAAAAATCTTAAATTGTATGGGCTTTTTAGTCAATTATGTGAAGACAAAATATGAAGTAACCTCCTTTTTACTTATGGAAATTACAATGTAGAAATTACCTCAGCTTTAGGTCTAAAAATTCTATACCCAAACTGCACTATCCACTCTTATTTGAGTTTCCCACAGGTCAATTAGTGTCCAATTAGTTAAATCCCAAGTTATGAGTTTATTTCCTAAAATAAATTATTCTCATGCTCTCTAACTCTGTACACACATTCTTTAACTACACACACACATATATATATATACAAAATAAATCACTGATTTAAATTTAATTGTAAAACTATAAAAGTTGGAGTCAACATTAAGAGAAAAACTAGATGGCTTATTTTTTAGCATGTAGAATTAGTCATGATATTCAAAAGAATTCTTTAAAAAGAAGAGCATTTAAAATTCACATTTGTCTCTATTAAATTTAAAATGAATTTTGAACTTTGAGAAAAGTGAGTGTTAAGAGAGGAAAAACCAAGCACATACTGAAGCTTAATATCTGATAAACTATATTGCAATTGAAAATAATGATTATGAGAGTCTAAATTTCTGCAATTTAACATTTTTAAGAAAAAATGTAGTAAAAATAAAAAATAATAAAAATGAATGTCACTATTATTATTATTAATATTTTGTAGACCAACCTCAGCATTATTCAGGGCTTATTCCTGGCTATGTACTCAGTGATAAGTGTTAGAAACTAGATATGGTGGTGAAAACCGAACAGATTGATTTCATACAAAGCAAGTATTCTACTCATTATTTATTCCCAACCTCAAAGAATAAATTTAACCAAAGAACATAGGAAATAATAATAGAAAACAGATTATTATACATATGTTCAAATTCATTGGCATGTAGGAAAATTTAATTCAGAACCATGACACGGATTGCTACCACACACCTGTTAGAATAATAATTCAACAAAAATAACACTTTAAATAATAAAAATTATACAGGAAAATAATTACCTCTAAATTAAAAACTGACAGAGTAACTGGAAAATTATATGGCACTTAGGTCTAAGTCAGGTCTTACTATATGGCACAGCACTTCCTCCCTTTGTAGAAATGAAAATTATGTTCTAGGAAAATTCTCTGCAAGAATATTCATTATTCATAATAGGTCCATAACAGAAACAATACAGAATGGGGATAGAGTGGTGGCGTCTGCCTTGCTCAAGCTAGCCTAGAATGTTTGATCCCCAGGCGTCCAATATGGCGTCCAATATGTTCCAAGCCAGGAACAATTTCTGAGCTTATAGCCAGGAGTAACCCCTGAGCGTCACCAGGTATGGGCTCCAAACAAAAACAAACAACTAGAAACAACCAGATGTATGAAATAAGTGCGTGTTTAAACAAATTGTGGTGATACCAACATGCAATCAATACTTTAGTGGCATACAGGAATCAATAATTGACAAATGATGTAATATGAATGAATATTAAGATATCATACTAAATAAATATATAAGGTTATTTAGGCTACATGTTTACTTTTATATAAAATTCTAAAGAGAAAAACATGGTTTGGGAGAAGGAAGCATTTCTTCCTGGAAGTTGATAGTTTAGGTAAATTTTTACTAAAGATACAATGTGAGAGTGTTTTTGGACAGAAGAGATAGTGCTGATTGCATGAATATTCATGCGTTTAATTCTCTTAAATGTACACAAAGCAGTTGACTTTACTATTGAATTATTAGAAATAAAATATACAAAATCGATATATGTGTAGTTTATGAATTCTAATTAACCATTTATATAGTGATATTTTGGTTTAGATCTAGTTCTTTCCTTTGAAAATGGAGTTAGAGTTGTAGGTGTTTAAAAATAATTTTTATTAATTTATCTAGACTATTCTTTCAATTTCCAATGTTCAAATATTAATCTTCGCTAGTTTTACCACCATTTAAACAAATTGAAATTTTGTTCATGTCAGAAGAAAATATTAAAATTTACAGAGTGAATGCTATTAATACAAACATTAATTTTCTCTTCTGTTCTGTGTTTTAGAAGATATTTTCTTGGAATGTTTTAAAAGTATTTTATGCCTTTTATTTGTTTTGATTTCAAAACACCCAGTGGTGCACGGGAGTACCCTTGGCTTTATGCTCAGAAATAACTAGTTAGGCTCAAGGGAACAAATGGGATACCAGGGATTGACCTGAATTGGCCTCATCAAAGCAAATATTGCACCTGCTGTGCTATCCCTTAGGACCTATAATTTATGATTTTTACAATGACAACTTTTTGCATTTTAATCTATACAATTTATAATGTTTGATGAGTGTCTCAAGAATGTTAGCTAATATAGTATTAGGGTAAATATGCGTTGCTAGTCTTTAATTCATTTTTGTTTCAGTTTTTTGTTTTGGGGGGTCTAGCCACTAATACTCAGTAGTTGTACTCAGTAATTTCTCTTGGCTGTACTTAGATGACTATATGGAATTATTGAAATTATACCCTGGTCAGAAATTTACATGGAAAGCACTGTACTATTTCTTTATAGTACACAGTATTTTCTAAATTTCTTATATCAACACTAAACATTTTATACTAATCCTTTAAAATGAATATTTATAAGAAAATCATTTTATTATCTCTAAATTTTATAATATCTAATTAAAGGAAATATAAGCACTTTAGTTATATGAAATGAAAGGGCAAACATACTATTTTGTAAGTATTATTAAACTAAAATTTCTATTATTATAGTCATGTACAAAGGTTATGTAAAAAGCTTATTGCTTTAAAGATTTTTATTTACAAAATATCATGCATACTTACTGTCAATCCAAGTAGTTGAAGTTGAAGTTTTAGGTATGGAGAACAGGTAGTAAGCTAAAGCAATCCAAATAAAATTAGTTAACTTTAGTGCACTTCATTATATGTTTTATATAAAATACATCATGAGAAAATAAGTTGATAAATATCCACCACCATCCATATGTCCATTTCTTCAACTTAATTTCCCCTACATTTTTCCAGTCCCATTATCAGAGACTATGGGTTTGTTTGTATTGGACATTATCTTGGTTCTGCTTTGTTTCTTTACATACCACTTTGGAGTATGATTATCCCACTGTCTGTGTATTTTATGAAACTTTATATTGGAGGCTTTGTTTTATTAAACTTAAAGTGAAAAATCTTCTCCAAAATAGAAACTCAATATTTGCCTGTTAATTTAATCATGTTGGTATTTAAGTTCAAATTATCTTTCAATTCTTCAACTTGCTACTTGAGTATCATAAGTCAGACTAAGAAAATAATCCTTAAAAAAGGGAAATAATCCTATCCTATTTACTCTATGACAAATTTCTGAGTATAATATTTTCAGTTTTAAATTTGAAAAAAGAGGAGCAAACTCATTATGATCCATATTAAATTGTTTGCAATGACAAGCCCTATGACACCATTACTTACATATTATGGGTATTAATATATTAAGGCTTCTTGCTTTAATAAATTGTCAACCAACTGGGAAGGTGATTTTTCTTCTTGACATTAAAAAAAACCAACACTTCAAATTAAGTGCTGTCATAAGTGGAAGCTTAATTCAAATTAAATTAAATTAATTCAAATAAAAAGACTCAATTTTATAACATCAAATCCAAATGCCAACAGCCCTTCTCTTTAGAGTATTCAACACAATTTAATTATTTTAATATTTGGTAGAGCTTTATTTGCAAATCAATATAAATTTGTTGATATTATTTTATTCATAATGGCTAATACTACTAATTCTATTTTATATTAAATCCTTTGGTAAATATTTAACAATATAAATAAAATCAGGGGCCAGAGCTATAGCACAGCGGTAGGACATTTGGACATTTCCACATTTGCACATGGCTGACCCAGGAAGGACCTGGGTTTGATCCTCTAGAATCCCATGTGGTCCCTCAAGCCAGGAATGATTTCTGTCCTCATAGTAAAGAGTAATTTCTTAGTGTCACTGGGTGTGGCCAAAAACAAACAAAAATGAATATAAATAAAAGCAGTAAAATAACTTAAAAAAACCTGATAATTAATGTTCTTATCATTAGTAAACTGTAGTTCAATCAGAATAAATGATTAATATTTCAAAAAGAATGCATAATTTTAAGAATGCTTCTGTGAATTCAAAATACTGACACATTCAAATTTTGAGATTGAGGTAGACACATATCTGTTAACTCATTGGTCAAGAAATTTAAATATATCTGTCTCAGATACTTTTTTTAATAATAATTTTTATTTTTACCAAAAGTGAATAACAAATCTTTCACAGTAATATTTAAGGTACATAGTGATGATGAATCAGGGCCATTTCCACCACAATGGTTCTCCCTCCACTTTTTTTCTCAGCATGTGTCCCATATCTCCCTTCTTTAATCCCCTCTTAGTACTATGGTAACTGTTCCCGTCTGTGAATAGCTTGTGTAGATAGGGTATGGATCCTGTTGTTGTTGATTTTGGGTTTGGTGTTTAGGGCTGATCATTTTTTTATTTTCATTCAATATTTATATGGCTGTTTGGTCCTGATACCATTCATTTTTTAATTTCCCCTTCAATTCATGAGGCAGAACAAGATGATTTAAGCTGTGTGGTTCTGCTGAAAGAAGACAAAAAACAAACAAAAAACAAACAACACAAAACAAAATCAATAAAAAAACATAACAAAAAACAACAAACAACAATAACAACAACAACAACAAAGCACCCAGCAACAAAAAAAATCACCAAATAACCTCGAGAGTAAAGAAGAAAAAGGAGAAAAAGAAAAGAAAAGAAAAGAAAAAACAAAACAAAACAAAACAAAGGAAGGAGTGCTGGTGTGGCAAGGGTTAGTGCCTCCAAACAGTTTTCTTACTAATCACTAGAGAAATGTAGTTGTATGATAGTATATTTTAAATGGTTTATTTTTTTAGGAAAATGAGAGTTTATGTGTCAAAGCATGCAACTGCAACTAGAAACAATCTTCAGTAAGCAAAGGAGTAATATTTGCAAAACTAGGAATATAATACCTTTATTGCTTCTAACTATGCCCGAAGAAAATTTAACAGTTAAAATAATGCTATATATTTCAGCTCAACGAATTATTTAATATACTACATAATCTTTACTATCAATAAGTAAATTATAACTTGGATGTTAATTATTAACATGTAATGCAATTCAATTTAAAATATAGAGTAAATAAAGGTATGATTTTTCTGTGTAAAGTAATGATTGTGATATTTTCAATTTTTTGAGTAATATTGATTTGTGTAGAGCATGTTAAGATTTATTATTGACATATTGAAGCTAAATAAACATTATGTGTGAAATAATATAATTTCTGTATTTATTGGGGACATTTAAATTTTTTATTTTACTTTTCAAAAAAATAAAAAAATAGGAATGTTATTTATTTTGTAACCATTTATATAGACTAACGAGTCAAAAGTGCCCCTTGTTCAAAATTAAAATTAACAAGCATACAATTTTTCTGTATCATTATTTTGAGACAATGACAAAATAATGTTGATTTTTTTTTGGGGGGGGCGTTTAGGCCAGACCCAGTGACCACACTCAGCGGTCACTCATGGCTCTGTACTCAGAAATTGCTCCTGGCTTGGGGATGCTGAGGGATGGAATCATAGTTTGCCTAGGCTAGCATAGGCAAGGCAGACACTTTATGGCTTGAGCCACCACTCCAGCCCCAATGTTGATGTTCTTTTAAATATGTAAATGGAGAATGGTTTTCAAACTGTTGCATAAAATGTTAAACTTGAAAGTTAATAGTTTTTCATATCACAAGTTATACTGAATATAATACTAAGTTTTCATTCATTTTATATATTTTTAATTAATTACGAATATTTATGTGAAGGTATGATATATTAAAGTCATTTAAATAACTATTACAGGATTTTTTTTGTTTTTATATAGTTGTTTTTATCTTTGTATAATTGATTTTGTTTTGGGCCTTGATTTCTCAGATCAGTGGCTGCAAGGTAATTGTTTTCACTCAATAAAGCATTCCCTGGTAAGGGAAATGCTGAAAGTGCTCAGGGTCACTCCTGGTGAGGCTCAATGGATCCTATATAGTGGTCGTAGACTGAACCCAGACCAGAAACATGTAAGGAATATGCCTTATGTACTATACTATCTTTTCAACAGTAATTTCTTTGACAGTTACTTCTGTCTTGTGTTGCCCTTACTACCCTCTGGACATCTGATCATTCTTATGTTGCTCATCTTGAATTCATCCCAAAGTTCTCCTGTCAGATTGTATTGAGACATTTTTTTTTTCATATTCTATTATTGTATGGAGGATTTCTGCCCCTCGCTAGAAGTAATTCATTCTACAGTATTCATGGTAGGAATCTGCCTTGTTCTTCCATGGTTTTTTTTTTTTTTTTTTTTTGTAGTCCATGAAGAGTCATTTCCACATCACAATCAGCATTCCCCTTACTGCCAGGAAGAAAACTGGCAATGCTTTATAGAATAAGGACGATTATCTTGAAGCCACTGATTTGGAAAATTAAGGTACAGACTTCTGATTTTGGTGAAGCCAGGTTCCATGGAATACTCTGTATTTGGCATACTCCTCTGGACTTCTCACAGATGGCAGAGGCAGTGTGGCCTCCATATGCACTTTGGGGACATGTTCAAGAAATTATGGTGTGAACCTCTGCAATTTAATTTTAAACATATGAGAAAAGTATGGGCAGGGAGACACATTTAGGACTATTTGACATATTATTGATCTTTAACATTGCAGATTGTTTTTTTTTCCCTAGGTGTTCAATAAGCAACACTGGAATAATTGAAGTCAATTAAGAGCAAAGTTTATTGTTTGGAGTGAAATTGTGTTCATGCAAAGAATTTAAAGTGGTTTCTCCCAGTACTGTCAAGTGACCTTATTTGTAAATAAAATAATTTAGCCTTTTTTTATTTTATCTTTAGTCCACTCATATATCATTGGCTATCTCCTATATTCCCTAGTGTTCTCCCAGAGGTAATGTAAGTAAAAATTTCTCTCAGTCTGATGTATTGCATGCAATTTCCATTTTCCCTCTCTGTGTTGCATTTCTTTAATGCTAAGAGATTCAAAATACTATGTGCATCTACACATAATATGTATAAAGCTTTTAATTATGATAATTTCTATAACTATTCCTAATCTGTATCTAAGCCTCTCATATGTGGATATTTTAATATAGCTGCTAGTGAATTAAAAGAAATATTCTCTCACTAAATTCTTTATCTGAACTGAACTCAAAATTGAGTTGGTTGTTCTTTCTCTCCATGGAAATGCTATTTTTATTATGGTGTATTTTGATTATGTCTGTGACAAAGGATGATTTACCGATTCTTCTTTCACAGAAGCTAACTTTAGATTGCTTCAAGATCAGTTGGTTGATACTTTGGAAAATTAACAAGATAAATGGTTTGCTTACTTGAACACTTTAAAATTCTCAGAAGGGAATTGATAACACTTGGCTGTGATTAGGACTTGCTCCTGGCTCTTCTCTCAGGGAACACTCCTGGCAGTTTTTAGGAACCATATAAGTTGCCAGAGATTGCACCAGGGTTTTATGTTTACCAGCAAACCTATCGCATTATCTCTTCAGGCCTTTTCCAAAATTATTATTAAGTGTTATTTGTATTTGGAGCGATTGTATAGTACAGTGGGTAAGGTGATAGCCTTGAACACACCTGACTCATGTTAGATTCAGGGTACGACTTGAGTTAGATCCTAGGATCCCATATATTTATTTCCCTGAGCCTGACAAGAACGATTTCTGAGCATAGAGCTATCTATAACCCTTGAGCACCACCAGGTGTGGCCCCAAAACAAACAAACAAGGGAAAAAAAAGAAGAAAATAATATTTGGAGCCCCAAGTTTGCTTTAGTTTGTTATAGAAGATAGTCTTTGCTCCATTCTCAAGTGAAGCATTTAAATGAACAGATAGCATGCCTATCTAGATAATCCCACAGTGTATAGTGATATTGAGGAATTTTATGCATCTCAGATACAGACTACAATAAAGAGTTCCTCACCATTGGGCTGGAAAGATACTAGAGTAAAATGGCACTTGCCTTGCATGTGGTGAATGAGTTTGATCCCAGGTCACATAAACCATACCAGTGGTGATCCTTGTGTACAGGGTTAGAACTAAATACTTATCACTGTTCCAGTGGCCTGGTTACAAAACAAAAGAAAACTCAAATTATTGAAGAGATTCAGAATGGAAGGTGAGTGAGAAGTCCATATGGAGGCTGTGTTCTATTGCAGTGGTCGGCAACCTTTTTTTCAACTGAGCCAAATCTTGCCAAAACCACCAGTGAAATTTATTTTGAGAGCCAAACAGGGTGCGCACTGACAGAGACTAGGAACAGAGTCCTAGCTCCCACAGTGGCCACTCGGCACACAGAAGAGCCAAATTAAAAGTGTAAAGAGCTGGCTTCTTCTGAGGAAACTGAGGACCTGAAGGGAGGAGCTCTGTCCTGTGCTTCTCTGTCTTTCCTGAATTTTTGAATCTCTCCTCAGAGCCCTGGGAAGCGAACCTTCCCAAAATTGCATTCTGAAGCTGCCCAGCAAGCAAGTGAGTAAGAAATGGCTGGCTGTGGGGGTTGCCAGGTGGAGTGCTGATTGCTCTACCTGCGGAGACTCCACCCTGGCCCTGCTGTGCTTCTTCTGAGAAAAGTGAGGACCTGAAGGGTGCTTTGTCCTCTGCTTCTCTGTCTTTCATGAATTCTTGAAGCTCTCCTCAGAGCCCTGGGAAGTGAACTCCCCAAAAAAACTGCATTACAAAGCTGCCCAGCAAGCTAGTGAGTGAGTAAGAAATGGCTGGCTGTGGGTTTGCCAGTGAAGTGCTGCTTGAACTGTAACCTAGAGGCCCCAGAAGAGCACGACCTCGCACTCTTTCTAACCAATAAACCCCACTACAACAGCAAGAAAAACCACACTACTAGCATGTCAATGGGAAAACTCTCAGGCTAACACCATGCACAGAGAATGAAGACGATAGCTTGGTGACCTAAAAAATTCCAACCATCTAATTAAACTCTCGATATAGAACTTAAACTAGCAATATGGAAGATGATTGTAGAACTCAAAAAAAGCATAGATCGATCTGAACAGAACACAAAGACAAAAATCAGAAAACTCCAAACTAAAATAGCAGATCTGAAAACCACGGTAGCTCAACTAAAAACCTCAGTGGATGGCCTCGACAGCAGGGTAACAGCAGCTGAGGACAGAATCAGAGTACTGGAAGATGAGATGCAGAAAAACTCAACACAGATGGATTTCCTAATGAATTCTTTCAAATCTTTCAAGAGGAGCTACTACCAATCCTAACCAGGCTCTTCCATGAAATTGAAAAAAACGGTAACACTCCCAACAGCTTTTATAAAGGCAACATCACCTTGATACCAAAACCAGACAGAGATGCTACCAAAAGAGAAAATTACAAAACAATATCCCTGATGAATGCAGATGCAATGATCTTCAACAAAATCCTGGCATATAGGATCCAATGCATCATCAAGAAGATCATAAACTACAACCAAGTCGGTTTCATTCCAGGAATGCAAGGATGGTTTAACATCCATAAATCTATCAACATCATACACAACATCAACAACAAGAAAAATAGAAATCACATGATCATATCAATAGATGCAGAGAAAACATTTGATAAGGTCCAACACCCACTCTTGATCAAAACTCTCAGCAAGGTGGGAATGAAATGAACCTTTCTCAATATAGTTGAAGCCATCTACCACAAGCCAATGGCAAATATTATCCTCAATGGAGAAAAACTAAAAGCCTTTCCTCTAAATTCGGGTACAAGAGAAGGCTGTCCACTCTCACCACTCCTCTTCAATATAGTACTGGAAGTGCTTGCTATAGCGATAAGGCAAGAAAAACATATCAAAGGAATCCAGATAGGAAAGGAAGAAGTCAAGCTCTTATTGTTTGCAGATGACATGATACTCTACTTAGAAAACCCCAAAGACTCTACCAAAAAGCTTCTAGAAACAATAGACTAATATAGCAAGGGGGAAGCTACAAAAGTAACACACAGAAATCAATGCTTTTTTTTACACCAAAAATGATACGGAAGAGATGAATGTAAAGAAGGCAATCCCATTCACATTGGTGCCAGAAAAACTCAAATACCTTGGAGTCAACTTGACCAAAGACATGAAGGACCTATACAAAGAAAACTATAAAGCCCTGCCCCAAGAAATAAGACAGGACACACGGAAATGGAAACACATACCCTGCTAATGGATTGGCAGGATTAACATCATTAAAATGGCAATACTCCCCAAAGCATTATGCAGATTTAATGTGATCCCCTTAAAAATACATATGACATTCTTCAAAGCAGTGGATTAAACACTTATGAAATTCATCTGGAACAATAAACACCCTCGAATAGCTAAAGCACTCCTAGGGAAAAGAAAATGGGAGGCATTACTTTTCCCAACTTTAAACTGTACTACAAAGCAATAGTTATCAAAACAGCATGGTATTGGAATAAAGACAGACCCTCAAATCAGTGGAACAGGCTTGAGTTCTCAGACAATGTTCCCCAGACATACAAACACCTAATTTTTAACAAAAAAGCAAGAAATCCTAAGTTAAGCAGGGAAAACCTCTTCAACAAGTGGTGCTGGCAGAACTGGTTAGCCACTTGCAAAAAAGTGACCATAGACCTCCAGTTAATATTATCTATGAAGGTAAAATCCATATGGATTAAAGACCTTGATATCAGACCTGATACCGTAATAGAACAACACATAGATAAAACACTCCATGACATTGAGACTAAAGGCATCTTCAAGGAGGAAACTGCACTTTCCAAACAAGTGGAAGCAGAGATAAACAGATGGGAATACATTTAGCTGAGAAGCTTCTGCACCTCAAAAGAATAGTGTCCAGGATACAAGAGCCACCCACTTTGAGGGAGAAACTATTCACCCAACACACATCAGATAAGGAGCTAATATCCAAAATATATATATTTTGGATATTTTAATATCCAAAATATATATATATCCAAAATATATAGGGCACAGACAGAACTTTACAAGAATAAATCATCTAATCCCATCAAAAAATGGGGAGAAGAAATGAATAGACACTTTGATAAAAAAAATAAATACAAATGGCCAAAAGGCACATGAAAAAATTCTCCTCATCATTAATCATCAAGGAGATGCAAATCAAAACAACAATGAGATACCATCTCACACCAGATAGATTGGCATATATCACAAAGAATGAGAACAATCAGTGCTGGCGGGGATGTGGAGAGAAAGGAACTCTTATCCACTTCTGTTGGGAATGCTGTCTAGTCCAACCTCTATGGAAAGCGATATGGAGATTCCTCCAAAATCTGGAAATTGAGCTCCCATTCTACCCAGCTTTTCCACTCCTAGGGATATACCCTAAGAACACAAGAATACAGCACAAAAAACCCTTCCTCATACCTATATTTATTGCAGCATTTTTCACAATAGCCAGGCTCTGGAAACAACCAAGATTCCCTTCAACAGACAAATGGCTAAAGAAACTGTGGTACATCTACACAATGGAATATTATGCAGCTATCAGGATAGATGAAGTCATGAAATTTCCCTATACATGGATGTACATGGAATCTATCATGCTGAGTGAAATAAGTCAGAGGGAGTGAGAGAAAGACGCAGAATAGTCCCACTCATCTATGTGTTTTAAAAAAAATAAGTCTTTTTTTTTTTTTTGGTGGTGGTTTTTGGGTCACACCCGGCAGTGCTCAGGGGTAATTCCTTGCTCCAGGCTCAGAAATTGCTCCGGGCAGGCACGGGGGACCATATGGGATGCTGGGATTCGAACCGATGACCTCCTGCATGAAAGGCCTTACCTCCATGCTATCTCTGGAAACAATCCTCAGAGACAATGAGAGGAGGGCTGGAACTTCCATCTCACTTCATGAAGGTCACCACAACGAGTGGTGAGTGCAGTTATAGAAATAAATACACAGAGAACTACCATAACCATGTGAATGAATGAGGGAACTGGAAAGCCTGTCTGGAGTACAGGTGGGGGTGGGGTGGGATGAAGGGAGATTTGGGACATTGGTGTTCAGAACGTTGCACTGGTGAAGGGGAGTGTTCTTTACATGACTGAAACCTAATCATAGTCATATTTGTAATCAAGATGTTTCAGTAAAGAAAAAAAGAAAATATCAGGTAAAGATAACAGTTGATATCACCATATCTTATTATTAAAATTTTCTGATAAAATTCTATGATCTTTATCCCAAGTAGACAAAATAATAAAAGTATAAAATATGAAGTGATAAAAATGTCACATAAAAATATGGAAATAGTCACATTGAATATTGTATATTAAATTACAATGAAATGATAGGTCTTTAAATTTTACAGAGACTTCTTACAATTATATTTGTTAATTTGCCTCAATAAGGATGAAAACATTAGGGACTGGAGAGCTATTATAGCAAGTAGGACACTAGAATTGCATGCAGCCAACTCAAGTTCCATCCCTGGCATCCCACATGGTTCCCTGAGCCCACCAGGAGTGACTCCTAGGTGTAGAGGCATTTTTAACACTTGGGCACAGCTAGCTGTCACCCAAAAAGTAGAAATTGGCAGGATTTTGTGAGAAAGGAACTATCATCCTCTGCTGATGGAAAGACTGTCTGGTTCAATTCCTGGAGGGTTCTCAGCAAATTCAAAATCAAGTTGCCGTATGACTCAGCAATTTCATTTTAGGTTATCTATATCCAGTATAGAAAAAAAAAAAAGTGTAAAGAGCCATATGCGGCTCGTGAGCCGCAGGTTGCCAACCACTGGATAGAACATGAGTCTTTCAGGCAAATTGGGCATTCCTTTCCCGGATAGGAAATCTCAGAAGCCGCTTAGGCCCATATACTTTTTTGGGGTGATGCCGTCTTATTCAGATCAGCCCTTTTGGGAGGTAGTGCTGTTCTATTTTATTTTATCCATAGTGCCCAGAAATAACTTCTTGCTATGTGCTCAGAGATCATTCCAGGCACTATACATGTTGCTGGGGATGGGAATTATTTTGGTGTTATGAAAGAGAGTTTTCTTTTTGGGGGGTCACACCTGGCAGTGCTCAGGGGTCACTACTGGCTCTATGCTCAGAAATCACCCCTGGCAGGCACAAAGGACCATATAGGATGCCGGGATTCAAACCATCATTCTTCTGCACACAGGGCAAACGCCTTACCTTCATGCTATCTCTCCGGCCCCAAATGAGAGTTTTCTTAACCTTTGTACTGCCTCACTATTCAACAGCTACATTCATGATTAAGGTGAAGTCTATATAGAAAATTCAGAATACTACATAGTACAAGTGCTGCCTTAATTGGAACTGACACTAATTTCTAAGAAGTGTACTAAAAACTGAAAGGACTGTCAAATCTCAAATTGGATTCACAGGGCTGGAGTGATAGCAGAGAGTTAGGGTGTTCATATTGCATGCTGTTGACCCAAGATGGAGCCAGGTTTGATCCCTCACAGCCATATGGTCCCCTAAGCCTGACAGTAGTAATTTCTGAGTGCAGAGCCAGAAGTATCCCTTGAATGATGCCTGGTATGGACCCCCAAACAAACAAAAAAAAAAGAAATAAACAAACAAAAAACAAATTTGATTCACAAGAAAAAGAGGTATTAGTGGTACTATAAATAATTTAGGTTCCCAACTCCAACTCATTTTCAATAGAAACAATACACCCCTATAACCCTCACAGATCTTGATGATTCAGCAACTGCAATCATAAGACTCAATATCCAGGGAAGCAAGCAAATTAAAAAAAATTCAGTTTAATCTGACTAGTAGGGGGAAAAGGTGGGCTTTATCATTCTAAGTAACTGATTTAGAGATATTTAACAATCAACAATTGACCAGCTCCAGATTGCTCAATCTATTCTCAAAAGAGATGTAAACAAAGCCTTGAAAAATCATGGGTACATGGACCATACAGCTAAGCGTTGCCAATCTTGGGAAGAGAGGATGTTCAATTCCCCAACTTGTTGAAGCCCTGTCAGCTGCTACTATTATTCATGTATATTTAAAACAACTAATAATATTCAAAATAAAAGGAGTAACAGAATGTTTTGCTACTAACAAGAGTTTGCTAAACCTGTCAAAGACTTAATGACCTCATTTAGAAATACACTATTTTTGGAGGCGTTGGGCCATACCCTATGACACTCAAGGGTTACTCCTGGCTATGTTCTCAGAAGTCGCCCCTGGCTCGGGGGACCATGTAGGACACCCCCAGGGGATCAAACCTCAGTCTTTCCTAGTTTGCAAGGCAAGCACTCTACCACTTGAGTCACTGCTCCAGTCCCAATATATATTAATTTTTACAAATTTTTACCAATTTTTTGTTGCTGTATTTTTTTAATTTCATCTTTTCCCTTTATGTGTTTTTTTCTTTTTTAATAGTTTTGCTCCCACTTACCTGGCAACAAACCTATTATGACCAACCATGTCAGCTATGTGATATAGGGTCTTTCACTAAAGTAAATTATTTATACATATGTACATATAAACAATCAACAATAAAATTTAAAGAAGTAAATGAGCATATCAGAACATATAACACCAGGCAAAATGATACATCAAAGAAATGTATCATGAAAGAAGAAGCACTCTAGAATACAATTTCAAAACATGGACTATTTCATTTTCCTCCTATATTGTAGCAGAGAATATAGACTTTTAGACAATTGTTATCAAGAGAGAAAGAACATTAAATGATGATAAAGTGATCAATAAACCAGTAGGTTGTAACAATAATGTGTATCACTGTACATAGCAGCACCAAAATAAGTAAGCAAATATTAGGAGACCGAAACGAAGTCATTGACAGAAGACAAATATATTAGAGGGCTTTATCACTTTTCTTGTGTCTTTAGACAGATCACTGAGCTGGAAAATATCAATAAAACAAAGACCTATGGGCTATTATGTAGAAGTATCTGTTCAGATCCTCAGTAACTTAATCATATTTTTTATTGTTAAATTTCTGATTTTTTTATTAATCTATTTTTAGACATATGAACTGCAAGTATCTTCTCCCACTGAAGAGGATGACATTTTGAGTTGATGTAAATTGCTTCACTGTTCAGAACCTTTTTGGTTTGATATAGTACTTTTTTTTATTTTGCTTTTATTTCCTTTGCCCTTAATTTTAGGTCCAAACTCAAGTCCAAGAAGTGTATTATGTGGAGTGAATTAGGAGTACATTTCTTTTATGTTCTGTTTTTGTATTTTATGATATAAAGACATATTTAATTTTGAAGTATACTTTAATTAATATTATTTATGAGTTTTTAAATATTAAACTATTTGCACTTTATACCAAGTGGTACTCAGGGTTTTCTTGTGGCTCTGTGTTCAGCAATCATTATTGCAGCTACTTGAGGAACAATAATCAGTGCCAGTATGAAATCTGGTTCATCCCTGTGCAAGGAAAGTACCTTTCTCAATCATCCCTATATCCTAGGTCTTTTATGCTTTGTCATATATTATTTGTAAATCTTAGAATAATCAATACTGAATTAGAAAACCCTATTGGGAGAGTGTGGATAGAACCTTCTCTCCAATTTCTAAATTCAAGCTGTTTGAAGTAAAAGCAGATAGGGTTCCTATATTTTAATTAATTCTGTATATTCTTTTTTTATAGTACTGAAGAATTTTATTTTTGTAATATATTATCATTGACAGCATTGTACATTATAGTGCCTAAAATTTTTTAATATAATTTTTATTTTGATCATAGTGGCTTACATATTGTTGACAATAACATTTTAGGTAAATATTTACATAAAATCAGGAGGGATTCCCATCACCAAATTGTCCTCCCTACACCTCTGTTTTTGTCCTATCTTCCATATCCTCTTCCCTCACCCCCAGGGCTGCTAGAATATGTGGTCCCCTATGTACCTATCCTACTACATAGTAGTCTTGCACCTGTTTGGTCTTGGTGCCTCCCTTATTTCCCCCTCTAATTGGGAAGCAGGACTAGCTTGTTCAATTTGCGTGGTTTTGTTTGAAGAAAAGTAATAAACTGGGGTAAAAGTCTAATATTCCGAAAGTGGGCGGAATCCTTCTAGAGGCTCTCATCATCGATTTACGAGATGAAGGAGAAAAAGAAAATGAAACACTCCACCAGTACAAAAAGATGTGTCAAATATCCAGTGAGGACTTCAACAATAACAATAAGCAACACACACACACACACACACACAAAAAAACAAGCAAACAAACAAAAAAAAAAAACGCCATGGGATAAGAAACATAGCATAGCACATAAAGAAAAAAAATAAAAGAAGAGAAAAAAATAGGTATAACTAGGGACAACAGCTTCAATAACCACACCCAAACAGAGAAATGGACCAAAATAGGTAAATAAAAAAAATAATAATAATGATAATAATAATAATAATAAATGAAGATAAAAAATAATATATAAAAATAAACAATGTTTTGTGCTGTTTGCTTTTTTGTTTTTTCCCTCCTGCCCTGGCACAGTAAATATTGGGGTCATTCGAAAAGGAATTCACTTGGCCTAAGAGAAATGGGGTTTCTCCGTCCTTGGAGTATATTGTCATGGGATTAACTATAGACTCTGTTCAGGATCATTTACTCTCCAAGTGGTGCTTTTGTGGTGTTTGGAAGACTTCTGTTCTGTCCTGGGTGATAGAATCAAACCTCTGTGTTTAGAGATCTCAGTATCTGCACAGATCCAGGGGTGGGACTTATGATGAAGTCAGTCTTTGTGGTTCTAGAAGTTCTGTTCCCTCAGTGTCATTTTAATCCATCTTCTGTGGTTGGTGGTCTTGGTCTTTGCACTGTATATTCTTGATGAAAATCATTGTTATAATTTATTTGAGTGATTATTTTAAGGCTTTCTGAATTGGTAATTATGTGTATTTACTCTTATATATACATATGGCTATAGCTCTAGAAATAGCTTTGGGTGATAAAATCAGATTATAGAATAAAACAATTACAGTGTGTGTGTTTTATTATTTTTTGAGTTTGCAAAATCAACATGCATTGCATAAAAATGCCAAGTAAATGTATCTCCAGTACTGTATCAGAATTATTTCCTTATTAAATAAAATTTGGTCCATTGGATAATTGCCTCAAACAAGTAGACAGCCTATACCTTGCAAATATTTGTTTTTTTTTTTAAATATGACATTATGTGGACTTGTTCTGAAAACCAGACTTGTAAACCATCTTGACTGTGACATGTACTTTAAAAGGCATAGTACATGGAAAAGGAAAGAGTTAACAATTAACTTCATATATATTTGTATATATGTGTGTATGTATATATGAGGTTTATTATGGTATATATAAGCATATATAATAATCTTAGATAGAAAATAAATAATAGATACAAAGAAAATACCATATTAGCCTTTGGTAATATGTTATTAGGTAGCTAAACATGGGAACTGAGGAAGATAAAGTGTTAATGGAAAATTCCAACTGACTTTACCTTAAACATACTGTGATTTATTAATTTTAATAATAACTTTTGATGTAAGCACTGTGGTTAAAGAAATGTTCATAGTGTGCTTTGGTCATCATAGAATATATACAACCTTTCACCAGTGCAACTTTCCAGGCCACCAAAGTTCCCCATTATCCTCCCACTTTCATCTCTCTCACTCACTTTTTTTCTCTTCTTTCTGACATTGTGGTTTGTACTGTTGTCAATGAGAGGTGCCATGCAAATTACTTTATTCCCTTTCAGCACCTAGGTATTATCCAAAGTGATCAATTTCAACAATCATTGTCAAGGTAGTTGTCAGTGCAGTTCACACACTGCTCTTCGTGATTTCATTAGATGTGATTGGATAGTTACCAGAATCACTAACTTATATATGAACGTGATATTCTATTGTTTACTGTCCTTTATAAATTTTGGAGAAAGCAGCATGAAATTATCTCTGGCACATGTTTATTGTCTGGAAAGAAATATAATCTTTTTTAATTTTTAATTTTTAATTAATTTGTTTTATCCTAGTAGCTGTCTGTTCACCTTGTAAAGTTTCTGTGTATTTTCCGTTTTATGAATTTTAACATTGTTATGTATAACAATACCGTGTTCTTTTCATTTTACTTTTCATATGACCCTTCTTTCAACTTACATAATCACAGTGAAGAGAACTATAAACAATAACAGAATCTTGGGAGTCACATTTAATTTTCTATAGTCAGATCTTTAGAAATTATATTAAATGTGAAGTTGGAGAAACAGAGAAATTTTCTGTGCATCAATGATTAAAGAAGTAAATGCATGTGTGACCTTTGAAAGAATTTGCTGATCTAAAGATGATTATAATGAAGATGGAGCAAAGTAGACACTTGAAAAGAGAATATCTATTTGATTAATGGGCATTTGTCAGTGTTCTTTAGATAAAATAAATAAAACTTTTATCAAAATGTCTAGAAATGTATAATAGTTTCATATTCATTTGTAAATTAGTATCTGGTATTTGATAAAAGTCAATTGAATGCTGACATTATTTAGTTTAATCTTTTTATAAATGTAAGTTAGTGTTTTTAAATTTCATGATAAAGTTTTAAAATTTTATGGTAAATTGTGTGTGATTATATGTTACATTAAAATCAACTCAAGTACTTTAGAGCATTGAGGTATTTATCTGAGATAGGTATCATTCAATGTTTCGGAAACAAAATTATATTTTTAAAACTGTTTATTTACAAACAAGTCTGATTTTCTTTCCACAAGGCAGTGTTAGAGATGACATACTAATTAAATATTTTATGAGGGGGCACTTTTTTGTCAAATCTGAATATTCTTAGAGCTTACTCCTGGCACTATACTCAGACATCACCCCTTGTAGTGTCACTGAGATTATATACATGTGTCCAGGGGATCAAATTATGTCTACAACTGCATCCAAGTCAAGTTCCCTAGTTGCTGTAATATTCCAATAGTCCCATGACTATAAAATTGTATTAGTATACCAAGGTATAATAAGATAAACAGAGTGATGCTTATAAACTCAAAGGATTATCTGGTATGTTATCATTGTCTTATTTATTTTGAGGACAATCCAATAATTTGTTTTATATCCTTAAATCATCTTAAGTTATTTTAAATATACTGTCATAAATATTTATTTATATAATTTGTCATAAAAATTAAAGTAATAGAAAATATTTAAAAATAAGTATTTTACAACAAAATATTAAATACTAAAAATACTCACATTATAAATATTGTATAATTTAAATACTATATACTTCAAATATCTGTAAAACCATAAAAATACTACATCATCAATATTATATTAAATATTTTGAGTCCCTAGAGGTTATTAGTAAATATTGTGTTATAGCAATATAAAAATTATTGAAACTATAGTATAATACTCATGCTGAATGCATGATTGGCATTGTTTCCTTAATTTTTTTTATAAATTAGTAATTCAAAAAGTCAGTTCAGATAAATTTATAATTAAATAAAAACATTTTGCAGGAAACAGTTTTGTAATAACATTCTAAATTATTTGTACATTGAATAATTTAATTGTATGACCTTATGTTGATCAATATAAGATATTTTAAATATAAACAAAAATTAAATCAACAGACTCACAGAATCAATAATGCATTATAAGATAGAATGTAAAGGCTTTTATAAGTTTTAGTGGTAATACACTTGTCCTACATGCATGCCAGATAACCTGGCAAAAGAGGAGAAATCTTGATATCAGACCAGGAACCTATTACCTATTGGTAAAACATTCCAAGACATTGAGACTAAATCATCTTCAAGGAGGAAACAGAACTCTCCAAACAAATGGAAACAGAGATAAACAGATGTAACTATATTATGCTTAGAAGTTTCTGCATCTTAAAGGAAATAGAACCTAGGATACAAAAGCCACCCACAAAATGGGAAAACCTATTCACCCAATACCCATTAGATAAGGGGTTAATATAAAAAATGAACAACTTACTGACAGAACTGAACAAGAAAAATAAATCTAGCCTCATTAAAAAATGTGGAGAAAAATGAACAGACAATTTCTCAAAGAAGAAATAGAAATGGCCAAAGGCATATGAAAAACTGCTCCATATTACAAATCACAAAGAGATAGAAATCAAATCAACAATGAGGTACCATCTCATGCCACAGAGACTGGCACACATCACAAAGAACACAAAGAATAAGAAAAGTCAATGCTGCCGGGGATGTGGAGAGAAAGAAACTCTCATTCACTGCTTGTGGGAATGTCGTCTAGTCCAGCCTTTATAGAAAACAATATGGAGATTCCTCAAAAAAACTGGAAATTGAACTCCCATATGATCCAGCTATACCACTTCTAGGGATATAACCTAGGAACAATAATACAATACAAAAATCCCTTCCTCACACCTATATTCATTGCAGCACTATTTACAATAGCCAGACTCTGGAAACAACCAAGATGCTCTTCAACAGATGAATGGCTGATGATACACACACATATGTATATATACATATATATATGTATATATACATATATATATACGCACACACACATACACACTACGGAATATTATGCAACCATCAGAAAGATGTATAAGTCAAGGAATTTCCCTATAAATGGACGAACATGAAATCTATTATTCTGAGTGAATAAGTCAGAGGGAAGAGATCATCTATGGGTTTTATGAAAAATAAAAGACATTGTAATAATGTCATAAACAATAGAGATGAGGGCTGGAATGACTGCTCATAATATGAAGCTTGCACAAAAAATGGTGAGTACAGTTAGATAAATAACTATATTGACAACTCTTATGACAAGGTCAATTAGTGAGAGAAGTAGTATGCCTATCTTGAATACATGCATGGAAAGAGGAGGGAGATTGAGGGCACTGGTGATGAGAATGTTGCACTGGTGAGGAGGGAGGTATTCTTTATATGACTGAAACCCAACTATAATCATGTCTATAATCAAAGTGCTTAAATAAAGGTATTATTTAAATAAAAAACAACCTGGCATAGGAATAAAGGAGGAGATAAAAAAATGAAGAAGAGATGGAAGAAAATAGAAGATAAATAAAATAGGGAAGATGGAAGAAGAGGAATTTTCTGAAGAGACAAGGAAGAAGAACAAGGTGAAAGAGGAGGAAAAGAAGAAATGGAAGAAAATAGAAGATAAATAAAATAGGGAAGAGGGAAGATGGAAGAAGAGGAATTTTCTGAAGAGATAAGAAAGAAGAGCAAGGTGAAAGAGGAGGAAAAGAAGAGGAGGAAGAGGAGAAAAAGGAGGAAAGAGAGTAAAAGGAGGAAAATTAGGAAAAGGTGGAAAAGGAAGTGGAGGAGGAGAGAAGGAAAGTATGGCTAGGAGGAAGAAGAGGAAGAACAGAAAGAAGAAATAAGGGAAGGAATATTTGAAAGAAGAGCAGGATGGATGGCAAGACAAGAGGAGATAAAAGGGAAGTTGAGGTAATTACCCCACATACACACACATACACACATTTACTTTATAGAGTATCAAAACGGGCATTGGTGACAACACTGAGATGGCCTATTACTGGTATATATTCCCAGATATAAATAAATGTGCCTTTCTACCTTAAAGAGAGTTGGAATTTATATCTATGTACTATTTTATATCTATGTAATCAATTTGGAATTAGAACAGTTTAGTTAATGTCTACAGAATTGGTGTAAGGAAAATATACAATGAAATTGTCTGTAGAAAACTGGAGAACTTGGTAGAGCAGGTCAGGGAGTCAAAGATGAAAGGAAATAGTCAGAAACAGACCATGATTGGGAAAAGGTAAGAAGCCCTACAACTGTCATAATCAACATGTAAAAACATTTTTAAAACTATCTAAAGAGGAAGACAATATTTTTCTTGTGAAGACAAGATGACTGTATATGGAGTTCATAGATTGTCTGGTGAAATTAAAATATAGACATTGAAATACATATTAATGTGAAAATCAATGACTCTGAAAAGGGAAAAACTAAATTTCAGAAACTTCATCTCATGTGAAAAATTATCTTCCCAGAGGCATACCCCAGGCAGGAAAAACACTGTAATGGGGACCAATTTTAAAGAGAGAGGAACATGCCTCATAGGCAAGGATTGTGCTGTCAGGACTGATTTTCTCTAAGATAAAGCAGTACATAACCATTATACTTTTACCAGGTTTAAATACTAATGAAATAATAGATTAAAATATATAGGTTCAAGAGTGTTTTTAAATTTAGTCTCTCAAAATGTGTATTTTGCTTATTTGTACTTACTTAATCTGGACTTGGATTAATTAGATATCTACAAAGTAAGTCTTGCATAATTTGAAATAGACTAAAAGGATTAGATTATCTTAATAGTTTTCAGTTGTAAAACTTGGAAATGTTATTTATCTTAGGATTTTAATTTCTGTTTCTGGACATATGAGGGGATACTGAAGTGTTCATGTAGTGTTAGAAATCATGTGTGGTGTAGAGGAGGGACTTCATAATGAAACTATATATTTCAGTCCTATGAGCCACATTTATGGTGCCATTTGAAATTTTATTTATTTTTTTTTATTTTGGGGCCACAGCCGGTGACACACAGGGGTTACTTCTCCTGGCTATGTTCTCAGAAATCGCACCTGGCTTGGTGGACTGCGGCCCCCCAGGGACCTCAATCCCGACCCGCGGGGGAGGCTTGGAGACCACAACAGTTATTCACGATTCACGAAGTGGATTCCAGTCTGAAAGAAAAAAGAGGGGTTTGGGAAGACAAAGGAGACTCAAGGCGAAAAGCTCCGATCAAGAGTCCGTTTATTTGGGGAGGGGGACAGCCTTTTATAGTCAGGCCAAACAAAGAGAAAGGGGCAAGGCATTCTTGGAATAATTGTAACTTTTCACAGGCACATCATGTTTTTTCAAAATTAACAAGGCTGTACATCACGAAGCTGGCATTCATCAATCATGAGGCCCAAGTTGTTAGAGCAACAAAGTATAAGATCTAATCTCTGCCTAGGCCCACCAGCCTCTATCTTTATGGGGGCTCTTGGTGCCTGTGGCTTACTCCCCTAGCTCTGAGGAATGCAATGACTCCCCTTTTCTTTAGGTCCAAGGGCAAAGGCCACATTTTGCTAGCTGCTCAGGCTGGCAGCCTGCTAATTGTCACGTAGGCACTTTTGCTCAGACTCTCAGAGACTCCATTTTGATTTTAGAATAAAGGGCTTTTAGTTATGCCAAACAGTCTCCAACAGTGGACCATATGGGACGCAGGGGGATTCAGTTGAAGTCTGTCCTAGGCTAGCATGGGCAAGGCAGACGCCTTACCATTCTGCGCCACAGTTCTAACCCTTTGAAATTATTTTTTAATAAATATTTAATTAGAAACAGTATGTTTCAGAAGAGAAAATGTTATGCAAATGAGTTTGTATATGTTTTGTGCACCCATCTTTAGATTTTCTTCAACTATTTTATTTTTTTAGTAAACTTAAATATTTTACCAGAAAGCATAGTATTTAACCTTTGTTTGTT
Source organism: Suncus etruscus (assembly GCF_024139225.1). NCBI lineage: Eukaryota > Metazoa > Chordata > Mammalia > Eulipotyphla > Soricidae > Suncus > Suncus etruscus. The sequence goes on along the minus strand of NC_064849.1, from coordinate 74,037,467 downwards.
TGTTTTTTGGAGTCACATCCGGTGATGCTCAGGAGTTACTCCTGTCTATGCACTCGTAAATTTCTCCTGCTTGGGGAGCCATGTGGGATGCCGAGGATAGAACCATGGTCCATCCTAGGCTAGCACCAGCAAGTGCCTTACCACTCCGTGCCACTACTCCAGCCTCTGGCCCCAGTATTTAACCTTATAACATTGAAACAAAATATAACACCTTACAATGCCAAATGCATCTCATTTAAACAGGATTATGGCATAAGAGTAGCTCTAACTACTAGCTACAGTTATTCATGGATTATTTGGTTTGTTGTCTTTGAGTCATCAAAGACTCCATTCTTACTCAAGTCTGCCTCAGGGATCATTCTTGGCAGGTTTTGGGGACCATGGGTGTCAAGCACAGGTCAGCCACATGCAAGGTAAGCTTCCTACTCATTGTGTTATAGTTCTGGCACTTGGAGGTGGTTTATATATGAGACATTTATATGCATGAATAAAAAAATATCTTTAGTATGAATGACTATCTCACATTTTTCATAACTGATATTTAAAATAACACTTTTGTTTCCTATAATCTGTAACAATTTCTCTTGTTTTTTATAATTTTATGATTATGTATTTCAAAAATACTGTTATTTATAGACTATTTTGATATGTCAAATACTACAAAAATAGTGCCTTTCTATTGATCAGTTTGTATATAATGTCAGCATGAGTTATTATTAATAGTAATATTGTCTTATTAAGGAGGTTTTTGTTAGTCCATTTTATTGTAAAATTATTGATTTTACTCTTTCAAGTATTATTTTTTTTCCGAAAATTTAACTCATACCAGAGACCAGTGTGATAGTAGAGGGGAACGGTATTTATCCTTAGCTGAATGAACCAGGTTTGATCTTTAGCATCCATATGATTCCTTGAGCATGTTAGGAGTTATCCCGGAGGACAAAGCCAGAAGAAAATATACTAAGAATAGCTGGTGTGACTCCCAAAACAAACTTAATAAATAAATACAGAAAAGAAAATTTAGACCATATTTCAGGTGAAGTGAATTTACCTCCATTCTTTATAAAAATTGTAATTATTTTTGTTTTCTACAACACCTATATTACTCAGATTTTACTCCTAGTACTGAAATCAGCGATCACACCATATGGTACTTAGAGGATTATATGGGCCTTTGAATCAAACCTGGGCCATTCTTTAATCTAAGATCAACAAAATAATTATTAGGAGTAAGATTCTTTGAAGTTCTTAATCTGTCCTCCTTAAAATGTTGAACATAAACATTAAACTTTATTTTATTATAACAACCATCAGTGGATTTCTTTTTTGGGTGGAGGGGCACACATAGTGACATTCAGGAGTTACTTCTGGCTATGCGTTAGGAAATCTCTCATGACTTGGGGACCATACGGACGCCGGGGGATCGAAACTGAGGTCCTTCCTGGGTCAGCTACATGCAAGGCAAATGCCCTACCGGTGCTATCTATCATTCTGGCCATAATAACCATATCCTTTTAAGTTTTAGAAGTGTGCTATTATTTTTTTGGGGGGGGGCTTAAAAGTGATGCCCAACGGTCAGTTCTGGTTGTTTGCCAATCAAGCTGGACATTTCCATTCTTGTTCCTGATAAAAGGCTGGGACTTCTAGTCAGTACCAGCCCTATTTGGACACTGAGTCACACTCAAAAGGGCAAAGTCCACCTTGTGATCATGGATAACAAACGAAGTCAAGTCAGAGTTTGTACTTTTTTCCCTCCCTATTATATCTCCCCTGTACCTACCTAAATTGTTATTTTTTTCATCTACATTTTATTTGTTCTATTTCACTTCAGTTTGATGAAAATGTTAGATGTTTTCATTATTGAAGTCTAAATTCCTGTGACTTAATTTTCTATTTCTAGTATAGTTCCTGTTTTTAATATAATCATCTGTAAACTTACACTTCATATTTACCTATATTTATTTTATAATATTAATGATTAATTATAATTATTATTTTTGTGATGTTCTATGTTCTTATTCCCCAGCATACTCAACTCCAACCAATCCTCATTTCTTCTTCCTCTTCCTCCTCCTCTTCTTCCTCCTTCACATTCTTTTTGCTTCTTCCTCCTCCATCTTCTTTTGTTATCATCGTTGTTGTTCTTTGTCCTCTTGTTTTCTTCCACTGCTTCTGCTTCTTCTGTTTCTCTCTGCTGCTTCTACTACTTCAATGTTATATTAAATACATAATATATTTCTTTAATCTTCTTTCTTTTCTCTTTCACCTTTATTCCTTATCATCGCCATTCTCTATATTCTTTTCTTCCTCTTCCTCATCCTTTCATTCCTTTCCCCTTTCTTGCTATAGTGAGTTTTGTTCAGTTGTCACAAACTTATTTTTTCTATCTCCTGTATATTATGGAATAGCTTTATATCGATTTCTGAATTTCCTTCTTCCCCTAGCAATAAAATATCCCATGGCATACTCTGTATTCTCCCTGGTATTTCATTAGCTTTCCTAGAACAAAAGGCAATCTCATTTAATTATGGTATGCTTTGAGCTTCACACTTTCATGATTACTCTAGTGAATCTACTGAAGCTGCAATTTCCAGTTAAATTTGCTTTCTCTAGTACATGGCACTGGTCATAGTTCTCTCTCCAGTCCCTACCATTTTTTTTGATCTTCAATTCTCATTAAAAAATTCACTTTTGAATCTGAAGATGTTTGTCTGTATTGTTTTGTGAAGTTTTGCAACACAGCCATTGAATTCTTAGTGCTCTTTCCTTACTCTTCACTCAGGAAACTCCTGGTTTTGTTTATGGAACTGCATAGGGTTATAGAGATTGTACAAAGCAAGAACATTTCTTGCAGTACTCTTTATTTGTATACATTTAACATGAATATTAGCATTGTTAGAAAGATGCAAAAATGTTCTAGGTTTTTATAGCAATTTGAAATTTTAAAAGTGGTTTTCTTTCTATCAGCAATTTGAAAGTTTGAAAAAGAGTGTTATTCTTATGCTTATAATAAAATAATAATGCATGACAACTGTAATACATGCATAATGAAGTGGAAACAATGCCATATAAACCTAAATTTTTTTTCTAAAACTTCTAAAGTACATCTCATTAATTCTGAAAAGGTCTAATAAATTATTTAGTAAAATATACATCTTTACCAGAAAAAAACTCTGAAATTCAACTATTAATTAAAGACAATCAGTTAGGAATCTATATTTTTAACTATAACAAATATAAAATATTTTCAGCTATAGTTTAGTACCTTATTAGATACATACAAATAATAGGACTGAATTCATCATTAATTTTTTTTCTCTGCAAATGAGAAAAAAGCCAAATGCATGTCAAGGTAATTGAGTATTTATTATAAATAACATTAAAATCATAACAGATTTAATAAAAACCTTCTTTATACCTCATTGGATGAGTCAGAACTATTTGTGTAATGTCATATATAATTATAATTTAGCATTTCAGTATGCTCTATAACATAATGCTCCATAAATCTGATGCAAGCTAAACTAGCAGATGAAACATTGATTTGGTTAACTTAACTAATGTTATCTTCCAAAGCAACTGAGAGTTGTTTTCACTCTTTATCAAACACATTTTCCCTCAAATACAATATTGCAATTATAGACTTGCATGAAAATGTCTGTGCATTGTACTAGTGCCAATGAGTAATCTCCTGTTTGGGGCTATAAACATTTCAGTTCAGCTGTTCAATGCATGTTTACATAAGCTCATATCGTCCCACTCAACAAAATTTCTAAAAGAGCACAGCTCAGTGAAAAATTGAAGAGGGAATGATGAGTAGAAAACAAGTCTATTCTTAACAAGCTATAATCAAATCATTATATGAGCTCTTTTTGTATTCTGCAGTTGATGTGATAGTCCTTCAAGCAAAAAGAAAGAATGCAAGGACAAAGTTGATAAATAATGATTTAAGTTGAATTGGAATTCTCTATATGCCAAAAAATACTCTGTCATGAAAAAAATAGTGTTGCTTACTCTATCAGGGAAAAAATAGTGTTGCTTAAATTTTGTAACTTACCTGATCCTGTTTTGTTTCCAGTTACTATTTATACAGTGAATATTACCTCCAATTAAAGATTAATGGTGGCCCAGACGTATATCCATGAAGAAAATCTTTGCCCAAATTTTAAATCTATTATTAAGAAGCAAAAAAAAAGAAATGTCAAATTGGATACTAAAACAAGGGCTGTGAGACATATATGTGTGTATAAATATATATAAATATTCAAAAGTACTTAAGTGATAACCATTTCCTTTCTTTACTCCATTAAATAATATTTTTGCTTATTTACATTAAAAGGAGCAAAGGATTTAATTCTTTGGTTTGGTTTTAGTTTGTTGCATTACAAAGCAGAAAGATTACTATTGCTATTGAATGGATGCACTAATCTTAAATCTAAACCCAGCCCACAGATGGACAGTTGTGTAGTATTCAGAAGCATAATTCTATTTCACTTGTCAGATTCTGTAGTTAGTAGAGTGTAAATAAAAACAACCACAAACATTCTAACCTGGCTTTACAAAGATTTTATAGCATGTTAAAAACGAAACATTTGATTTGTAAGCTACTTCAAAACACTTTTCATGAGGCGGTATGGGTTTGTTCTCTGGCATCTTATGGTACTCTAAGCACTCCTAAGGAGTAACCTACAAGTAATAGTGCGGGCATAGTGGCTGTGCAATATAAGGTTTGGCCTGCAATTCAAGTTTCAAAAAGTGAGCTTTCAACCTTCATGTGTGTAATTTTCATTTATAACTAAAGACTATTTAAGGGTCTCATGACACATAGTTGTATAAAATATTCATGAAATGCAATTTTAAATGCAAAGTAAATATAACACTGATAAAGTTTAAATTTAAAATTTTCTTTATCTGTTTTGGGTTTGGGGTCATATCTAGTAGTTTTATGGAATTACTGTTGGCTCTTTGCTCAGCACTTATGGAAGGATCATATAGTACCTGTGATCTATGTGGGGTCAAGGAATTCAAGAAAAATTGCCTTCCTCTCCTATAATATATCTAGCTATATATAATATATCTATATATAATATAACATATCTATATATAATATATCTAGCTAAATAAAGTTTGATTAATAATTTTACTCCTATAATTTTACTCCTATCATTCAATTGAGGTAATTTTTCAATATTCTGTTTAGAGAAAAATTCTAGCTTTAGTTTATTTTAACATTTTATTTATTGATTGTAGCTGAAAACAAATATGCAAAAGATAATAAATGTAAATTTATCATTTGCTTCCTTTATTAATGATATGAAATGAAACTATGATATTTAATTTAATAAAACTATTAAAATATGTTAATATATACAAATATAGTAACAGTTTGCATATGTAGTTATATATGCACATTAATCATTTGTTCATATACACCCAAATACCCTACATATATAAAAGGGGAGGTTATCTTTAGACAGGCTTTCAGAAAGCCTGCTAGAGTACAGGCCAGTGTGGGGTGGGGAGGAAGGACACTTGGGATATTGGTGATGGAAATGTTGCACTGGTGAAGGGTTTTTTTATATATACATATATAAAATAATCAAAAAAAGAAAAGAAAAGAAAAGATAAGGCCTCCCAATGCTTACCACAGGCTGTGTTCTTTACACTGACTGTATAGAAAGAGGAGGTTCAGTAAATGCTCCCCATATACACCTCAAACCAGGCCCTTTGCCTGGTCTGTATTGTGAATGGGGGACAAAAAATATAAACTAAAAGGGGGGGTTAAAAACAAAAGTCTTCAGACCTCTGAAAGTTCTATCAACACAGAGAGGTCTATATATCATAGCCTTTGTTTCACAAATTTTGAAAACTTTCTCCAAAGGCAGATAGCAGAAGATCTGATATATGATCTTTGAATCTAAATGATAAAAGATAAAACACCTTTGGGGCCTAAGCAATGGCGCAGCAGTAGGGCGTTTACCTTGCTTGCAGCTGACCTGAGATGGACTTGAGTTCTATCCCAGGCATCTCAATGGTCACCAAGCCAGAAGCGATTTCTGAGCACATTGCCAGGAATAACTCTTGAGCATTACCAGGTGTGCGCCCCCCAAAAGAGCACTTTTAATCTGTCTTATTTCCTCACTAAAACTCTCAGACATAAGTAACTTGAGGTAACAAAAAAGAAGTCTGCCCCCAGGTGACTTTAGAGTTATAGATGTCCGAGATCACATGGTAGTGCTCCATATAACCTCCCTAGGCTGTTTGCTTGTTTTTAACTTATTTTACACCATGATATTAAAAACTTATTCATGATTAGGCTTCAGGCATACAAGGTTTCAACACTCAGCCCTTCACCAGTGTCTACTTCCTTTATCAATGCCTCCCTCAATCACATTTGCCTCTCATGAACACTTGTGCTTCTATAAAAAACACTATTATTATTTTCTCTTTTTATTTTTACACTGTGGTTTATGGTCCCGTTGCTCATGGAGTTTCACACATGATATTTTCCCCCTTTCCTCATTGCCTTCTCTCTTCAATATAGTGCTTTCTTCGAACAGTTTGCAACCACACTGTCCCATCTCCCAATCCCTTTTAAGAGCATATTTCCTATTGAATACAGGTTGTCGTATTGATAACAACCACTCTTTTGGGGTATTTGTTTTGCCATTATATGTTTCTTTATATGCTATATATAGGAGAGATTATTTTCTATCAATCTCTCTCTTTCTCAACTTATTTCATAGCATGATACTCTCTATATGTCTCCATTTTGTAGTTAATGAGTTTGTGAGTTTATGAGTTTGTGAGTTTATGAGTTTGTGAGTTTATTTCTTGGGTGTTTGTAACTCAATTATTCTATCTTAGTCATCTATGCTTGGACACTTGGGTTGTTTCCATATTGGTCATTGTGAATAGTGACACAAGGAACATATATCTACATATTTTCTCCATTTGTTCTTGGGACCTTTGAATATATTCTAAGAAACAGAGTCATTGGGTCAAACAGATGATCAATTCCTAGATTTTTTTTTAAGGAATGTTTATATTATTTCCAAAAGGCTAGCCCAATCAACATACTCAGCTGATTGTGTGAAGGTCCCTTTCTCTTGGAATCTGCACCAGCTCAAGTTTTGGTATTTTTGATGTGTGCAGGTCTCTGATGTAAAATGGCTTCTCAGTGTTGCTTTGATTTGAAACTGATCATTAGTGAACAGAGCAATTTCATGTGTATTTTGCTAATTTTAAATCATATCATTTTACATGTTAAAAATGCCAGTATAATAAATCTTAAAATAAATATGTCCTAGTGATTAAGAGACTTTAAACATTCAAGTTTCCTGATTCCAAGGTTATATGTAACAGAGGCAAATTTAATTACTTATCTTGATGAAAGACTTTTTACTCCAAAATCATAGATAGAATAAACTCATTAATTTAAATGATACACTCTTTTAATACCTTTTGTATCAATAATGATAATGATTTAGTGTGAAGAACCATACTGGGTGTCATAATGCACAAAAAAATATACTTTTTTTTGCTCTGAGAATATATAATCACTCAAGATTCTGAGACTTCTTGGCCACCTGAAAACACACAATTTTCACCTCAGGGAATGGATAATTTAATGTTAAATGATGTACATTCATAATAAAGCTGATAACATAAAAATCAATGTCAGTATTTTTACTGTGAAAATACAGATTAAAATAAATTACAAAAGAGATATACTTAAATGGAACTTTCTATATTACAAACATTTCTTTGCTAATTTAATAGTTATTAGGATCATGTTATTCATTCATTGAAAATAACAAATGCTATATTCAAATACAACATTATCGTATAAGTCTTTCAAAATTCATAATACACAGCTGGAGCAATAGCACAGTAATAGGGAGTTTGTTTTGCACTTGGCTGACCAGGACAAACCAGGGTTTGATCCCCAGCAATCCATATGGTTACCCAAGCAAGGAGCGATTTCTGAGTACATAGCCAGGAGTGACTCCTGACCATCACTGGGTGTGGCCAAAAAAAACAAAAAAATTCATAACACAACATATTTATACATCAATATTTTAGAGTTTTTAAAAATTATGGAAAAATAGCAATATACCTAATAAACAGTATCCTGCATAAAAGTACCTTGAGTAACATATAAAATCCAGATTTATTATTAGGAAATAATATTTGATTCCAAAAATCATGAAAGCTTCCTCTGCTAAAAATTTGCTCATAATTATTTTATTCTACATAGCGTGTGTTTCTAAATGCCTTTTGTAATGCTTCTGGGGGTTAAAAAAACATGGCTTGTTTTCATGTTGTAAAGATCTAAGCTTAGGATATTACTGTGTAAGAAGTCGCAAATAATGATACTTTTAAAATTAGAAAACTGACTTTTTATTGAAGTTTTAAATTTTATATACTTATTTCATAAGCAGATGCTGTGTTTTGTTTTCCTGTATTCAAAAATCGTTTCTGTGCCAATTGTTACTTTAATCCAAATACATTCCTCTTCTTCATGAGCATGATTAATTAATGAAATGCCTTCTGTTTCAATAAAAAATAGCAATAATTTGAAAGATTTATTTTACCATAATTTTCTGATTAAATCTTTCCAACAATTAAACATAGGTATAAATAATAATTTTACATTTATTTTAAATGGATAAATGGGCATATATATTACTTTATACTAGTTAAATGTTAGAGCAACACAAAAAGTTCTTTACATCTACTCATGCTAAAAAACTTTTATTCAATTTTAAATAGTTATATGAGAAATTTTAGAAAAGGAATTTAATGGGGATTTCTTTCATAAACTATAATTCCAATGCAATCAAGATTTTCACATACAATTAACAAAACCATTAGGAAAATTTTTCTAAGGAAAATATGTTTAGATGTTTCAATTATTATGTATAGATGCTTAATTCTCTATTAAAGAGGTAAATATACTAATATGTTTATGTCAAAATAAAATATCTAACAATGCAACAATATATTTTAGAAGATAACTAAATATCTACAATAAATAATCTGCTTAACATGAAAATAAAATATTTGTTTTTGTTTAGTTTTGTTTGTTTGTTTTTGGTTTTTGGGCTATACCCAGTACACTAAGGGGTTACTCCAGGCTATGTTTTCAGATATAGCTCCTGGCTTGGGGGACTATATAGGATGCCTGGGATCAAATCTTGTTGCCTCCTAGGTCAGCCACATGCAAGGCAAACTCCCGACCATTGTGCCACACTACTCCAGCCCCAAAATAAAATATTTGAATAACATTTTACAGATTCTTTGTTTTACGTAGTCCTTTCACAAATTAATTTTAACATATTCCTGTATGTTTCTTTTTGAACTCATTGCATTCCCCTTTAGTAAGAGAAAATGCAAATTATTGTGAAACTCTAAGATCAAAGAAAAAGGCATCTCTAAGCATTCCCAAGATAAGAAGGTTATTAACACATCCAAATCCTATTACAAAGAGTTTGGCCAGAAGTTTCTATCATATTATTTTCAACAAACTTTCCCTCCTCAACAAGTAAAGTATTTATCAGCTAATAATCTTGAAATTATGCTTCATTTTGTTGCCAAAATTATTTTATATTTTCTATCTCTCTCAGGTCAGTATTATTGTTATGACTTCTTGAAATCTATAATATTGATATAGCCATGGAGTGCCATTTTTTCAATGAGATTCTATATACATGAATGTATGATGATTTCTTAATTTTTTTTAAATTAAGAATGTTACATTTAAATGCTATTTCCAGGGGGTGGGGAAGGAGGGAAATGGAGAACATTGGTGGCAGGTAAAAGCTACATTGATGAAAGGTGATGTTCATTTGATGACTGAAGCCAAATTATAAACATTTTTGTATCCATTGTGCTTAAATAACAAAGTTGTTAATAAAATAAAAGAACTTTCTCATGGATAAAATGGATTCTAATCAGTTTACATGGCTATTCAAAATCAAGCTAGTAGAATAGATACATAGAAAATAAAATATAACAAACACAATGTTTGCATCATATAAAAATTCTATTACAGTGTTTCTCATTGAGTAATATGATATTTTTAATTTATATTTATCTGTTTTTTGTTTATTTTTAGTTTTGGGGCCACACTTGATGGTGGATGAGTTTCACCTGGCTCTGCATTCATAAATCATTCCTACAAGGCCAAGGTACTATATGGGACACTGGACATCAAACCCGATCTGTCTCAAGTTGGCTGCATGCAAGGCCCTACTGCCGTACTATTTCTCCGGGCCCGAATTTTATTATTTGCGGTAAAAACCTTGCTTATCAGGGATAATAATTAAATTATCTGAAAATAAAATGTTCTAAAATTTGTGTGTGTGTATTTGTTTTGTTTTGTTTTTATTTTTGGGGCTCATCCAGTGATGGTCAGGGCTTACTCCTGGCTATGCGCTCAGAAATCCCTCCTGGCTTAGGGGACCATATGGGATTCCACAGATTGAATTGAGGTCCATCCTAGGTTAGTATCATATAAGGCAAATGCCCTACCCGGGAGCCACTTCTCCGGATCCAAAAAGTTCTAAAATTTTATTATCATCTTTCATCCAATTATTGTTATAAACCAGTGTGCACTCTACAAATTTATTTCCTAAAAGGAAAATGCATATCTTTCCCAATTAAATTAGTAAGTTATTTAATTGTGTAGTTTTATGCTTTTTTAAAAATTTTTATTTTTTAGTATCATCTATTTAATATTTTATGTGCGATTCTTTTATCAGTTAAAATATACTGATTTCTATTGAATGTATCTAGTGGGGCCAGAGCATTGGAAAATACACACTTAAATTTTCCTCCTAAACTTCTATTGTTTTTGTTTTGATTTTCCCCCATTTTCCTTCACAAAACAATGCTTAGAACTTACTCCTGGCTTTGTTTTTAGAATCATTCATATCAGTGACTATATTTGATACAAAGAATCTTGGTCATTTCTGCTGCCTGTCAGGTAAAGGGCTGTACCAGCTATTTATCTTCATCTCCCATATTATCATATTCAAGGTTCTTTCTCATCTAAGGAAAATATGAAAATATATGTATTAATAAAGCCACTAATACTAAATTTAGTATTTCAGGGAATCAGAGCAATATTACAGTTGGAAGGGAACTGCCTTGCAAATGGTCAACCTGAGTTTGATTAATAGCATATCCCTAACTCCAGCACCATCAGGAGTAATTCCTGAGTAATGAGTAGGCAGACTCAGTAGTATCCTCTAAGAACCACAACCAGGTATGTTCACAAAAACACAAAAACAGGCAAGCAAGCAAACAGTATTGTTAATATCTCAAGAAATTGGCGGATGAGTTCAAATTTGAATAAAAGATAATAAGCTACACTCATGAAAACTGTAGAAATTGCAGCAGAACACATACAACCCAAAAGAAGCACATCCATTGGAAGATAATAATAACTATAAGAAGACTATCTCTGAAGAAAATAAAACAGCTTGTGTCTATATAAAAGAGGCATACTATTGCGTGAAACTTTGATTTTCTGATCAATGAAATAACTAGTGTTCTACATTACTTTATGCGTTTTCTATCCCAAGCCTGTGCACGTCAACAAAGAATAGTGTCAGTATACTCCTTCCTTTAGCAAATATTTAGACTTAATTAATTACTTAATGAATCAATTAATTATTGGTTTGGTGGTCACTGGTGCTCAGGGTTCTCTCCTGACTCTGATTAGAGAGCTCTCAGTAGTTTTCTGAGAGGTCTATACAGAGTATGAGGATTCTTACAGGGAATGGCCACATGCAACACAAGTCTCTTTTATTTGTTTTAATGATTAAAATTTACTTTATTTAAATACCATGGCTACAGTCTTGTTTATAATGCATATTTTACATTTACAAAGAGGTTCATGATTTTCAGTCATACCAGTGCAACATCTTTCACTAGTGCACATTTCCTGCCACAATGCCCCTATTTTTGCTTTTGCCTTTTTATCCTCTCCCCCTGCTTTTTCAACTCTTTCTTTCTATTTACATGTGCACTCTTTCTCTCATCCCTAAAATTTCTTTTAGATTACGTGCTTTGAAAATTTTTTACTGAAAAAATATCATGCCCATCACTTTATCGCCTTTCAGCACTCAGTTCTTGCCCAGTGCGCTCATTTCTATCACTGTCATAGTGGTTCCTTTTCTGAATTAACTGTGCTCTCCCATTATTTGTGACAACTTTTCTACCATGAACTGGTCCTCCTGGCCTTTGTGTCTAAATATGGATATTATTATCATACTATCTCTATTGAATATCCCAAAAATGAACATTGTCTATCAATTCCTCTTTCTCTGATTCATTTCACTCATTTCTCCATATCAATCTATGTAGAAGCAAATTTAATGATTTCATTTTCCTAACAGCAACATAGTATTCTATTATGTAATATACCACAATTTCTTTATCCATCTATAAATGAGGGGTCTCATCTTGCAGTTGCACACGAGAAATCAGACATCATGGGAAAGGTTGGCAGGGTTTTCGAGCATCTTCTTGGATATACTAAGTCAGCCAAGTTTTGGGCCATTCCGTGAATTACTGATCAATCCTAATTAGATCATTCATAAAATTTATGGGATGCTTAAGAAGAAACCTGTAACTAGGGTCAGTTGACCATGTGCAATCCAACTGTCCTCCCCATTATAGTATTACTTTGGCCCACTGATTACTTTTTTATTATCTTGTTACATTCCATCAGTAACTTGTATATCTGAGATATTAGCCCCTTGTCAGATGGGTATTAGGTGAATAGTTTCTCCCATTCTGTGGATGGCTTTTGTATTTTAGGCATTTTTGTATTTTCCTTTGAGGTGCAGAAGCTTATCAGCTTAATATAGTCCCATCTGTTTATCTCTGTTTCCAATTGTATGGAGAGTGCTATTTCCCCCTTAAAGATGCCTCTAGTCTCAATATCATGGAGTGTTTTACCTACATGTTTCTCAAAATACCTTATGGTTTCATGTTTGATATCCAGGTCATTAATCCATTTGGATTTGATCTTTGTGCATGGTGTTAGATGGAGGTCTGAGTTCACATTTTTGAAAATGGATGACCAGTACCACTTGTTGAATAGGCAGCTTTCCTTGCTCTATTTTGCATTTCTTGCCCCTTTATCAAAGATTAATTGATTATATGCCTGGGGAACATTTTCTGAATACTCAAGTCTATTTCTCTGATATGCGAGTCTGTCTTTTTTACAATGCCATGCAGTTTTAATGAATATAACTTTTTAATACAATTTAAAGTTGGGAAAAGTGATGCCTTCCATACTCCTTTTACCAAGAATTGCTCTAGCTATTCATGGGTGTTTATTGTTCCAAATAAATTTCAGGAGTATTTGTTCCACATCACTAATTATCAGGTAGATACAAATCAAAAAAAAAAAAAAAAAAAAAAGGATGAGCTACCATCTCACTACACAGAGACTGGCACACATCACAAAGAACAAGAACAATCAGTCTGGTGGGAATGTGGGGAGAAAGGAACTCTCATTAACTGCTGGTGGAAATTCCATCTAGTACAGCCCTTATGGAAAACAATATATATTCCTCATAAAACTGGAAATTGAGCTCCCATATAATCCAGCTATACCAAGCCAGCTATATCCTAGGGATATAGGTTAGGAACACAAAAATTCAATACAAATCCCTTCTTCACACCTATATTCATCACAGCAATATTTACAATAGCTAGACTCTGGTAACAACCAAAATGCCCTTCAACAGATGAATGACTAAAGAAACTGTGGTACATATACACAGTGGAATATTATGCAGCCGTTAGGAGAGATGAAGGCATGAAATTTTCCTATACATAGTTGGACATGGAATCTATTATGCTGAGTGAAATAAGTCAGAGGTAAAAAGAGAGAACACATAATAGTCACTTATCTATGGGTTTTAAGAAAAATAAAATACATTATTGTTATTATATCCAGAGATAAGGGCCTGAAGGCCTGCCTTATGATATGAAGCTCACCCCAAAGATGGTTGAATGCAGTTATAGAAATAATACACTAACAACTACCATGACAATGTTAATGAGTGAAACAGAATGCCTATCTCAAATACAGACTAGGGGTGTGGGAGGAAGGACTTGGGGGTATTGGTGGTGGAAATATTGCACTGGTGAAGGAGTATATTCTTTTTGTTACTGTCATGTGTTTATTGTTTCAAATAAACTTCAGGAGTGTTTGTTCCACATCACTAATTATCAGGGAGATACAAATGAAAAAAAAAAGATCAGGTACCATCTCACTACACAGAGACTGGCACACATCTACAGTCACGTTTGTAATCATGTTTGTATTTTGTTTAAATAAATATATAAAAAAGAGAGCAATGTGAATCTTCAATTGCTAAAGAAATTGTTTTGCATGCAGGGACCAGCAGCATTGAATTACTCCTGAGAACTGGTAGGTATGGCACCAAGTGTAAAATCTATATCTTTCAAACAAGATCAATTAAAATAGATTCTTAAATAAATGATGTGTGTATATATAATATATAACATTGTATGTAGTTTAATTTTAAAATGAAAATATCAGCATTTTACAAAATATAATCATAGATATTCACTTTTTAATAGGATCAATCCATACACTTATGCACTTCACCAAAGAAGACTATATTTATAGTCTCTATTTTCAATCTGTATTTCTTGGAAAAAATACTGTTGAGCTAATAGGTTGTTCAAAAAGCACAAAATTGACATGAGTCTGGTCCTTTTCACCAAATATTGACCTCTAATCTCCACCAGGACTGTTCTTTGAGTGAATAGCCCTGTATAAACCCTACACACAGAGTTGTCATGCCTAAACATACATGAATGTATCAAAAGTCATTGTATATATTTATCTATATATAATCATTTTATATAGTGTTAAAGATAATAAAAATAACTTATTCAATGGTTTTTCTTTTGGAAAATATCAAAATAGTTTAAAGGGAATAATAAACCTTAATTGTGAAACCTTAGAATTCTACTATTTAAAAATTTATCCAAATCCAGAATTAAACTAATTTTAAGAATATGACTTAAACAAAGGATCATCTTAAATTCAAGTACAGTAATAATGGAAAATTTAAAGCTAGTGATTGTCATTTTTATAAAAATATTTAATTGTTATGCCTACACATGAATCTATCAAGCTAAAGTAACATCCAGATTAATAAATTTATTTGCCTTGCCATGCACTTAGCCAACTAGGTTCTGCTCTCCCTGGCTTACTATATGGTCCTACAAACCCACTCAGGGAATCCCTAAATGCAGAGACAGTAGTAACCCACACATCACTGGGTAGAGTTCAAAAACAAAAACAAAAAAAAATTGATTCACCTTACATTAATATGCAAATTGCTACCTGTTATCTTTTTATTCTTAATTTGTTTCTCTTATTATACATTCCTTTAAGTTATTTATTTATTTTTGGTTTGGAGTTACACCCAGTGGAACTCAGGAATTACTCCTGGCTCTGCACTCAGCAGTCACTCCTGGAAGTCACAAGGGCCATACAGGATGCTGGTATTGAACCCTGGTCAGTCCCCGGTTGATTATGTGCAACAAAAACAACCTCCGCATTGTGATTTTGCTCTGAATCTACTTTATTTTTTTATTTCATTATGTTAGTAAGGTGTTTTGTTTTAATTCTTAAGTATATATTTTATTATCAAGATATTTCATTATGTCACTATTTGTCCTTTATTATTAAATAATTGTCCAAATTTTAGCTTTAGAAAACTTCTATGTGTATATTATAAAATTTTATAGTCAGAGCTATGATTGTCAATATTATTTTAGACCTTTTCAATGTCTATTTTTGACATATCAAGATGAGATTGAAAAGGAAAAATGACAAAATTTGCTATAGGTGCTGTACTGTAAGAATACCAGAAGTCAAAGGTCACCTGTAATATATATGAAAATGCTTCACTATAACCAACTTTATCAACTTCATGTGTATTAAAGCAATATTTTATAAAGATAATATAAAATGTTTGATTATTTTTAAAATATGAGGTGCAATTTATTTTAAAGTAAGAACATTTCTACAAGAGAATTAATAACCAAAAAGCATTTACACAGCTTTATGAAGATGTTTGAGTTCAAAAGATAAGTAAATTTAAATTAATTAGGAAAAATTACAAAAATAAGAGCTGGAGCAATAGCACAGCAAGTAGAGTAGAGCATCTGCCTTGCATGTAACTAACTAGGGACAGACCAAGGTTCACTAGCAAATCCCATACGGTCCCCTGTGCCTGCCAGGAGGGATTGCTGAGTGCAGACTCAGGAGTAACCTCTAAGCACTTTCAGATGTGGCATAAAAATGAAAAAAATATTATAAAAATATCTTCATTACAAATAAATTGTTATTGAGTTGTTACTATATTATGGAGTAAATGCATGCTATTATAATTTATATGACAACTTGTAGAGATTAACCAGATAAAAGATAGAAAAATAATAGTGATCAAAGACACATTCAGGAGAAGCCATATATAAAACTTAGTATAGAATAGCAAGAAAGGCAGTTGCTTTGAACACGATTGACCAAAGTTCAATCTCCCTACAGAGCAGAGCCAGAAGATAGCCTTGAGTTCTGCCACCATGCCCAAAATTAAATAAATAATAGATAAATAAAAACTTTGAGTAGTGAAAAATAAAAAGAAGTTTGCATTCAATGTGTTTATTGATACATTTTATAAAAAGAAGTCACTTTCCTAGGAAGTGAACCTTTGGAATTTCAATATCTTGGATTTTGACTTAGAGTACAAGTGCTCTGCTAAGGTTGGCTGCAGATCTGAAATTTTCATGAAAGCATGAAATAACATGTGACAGACTTCAATCAGAACAGCATATTTCCAATAGCCCAGTTTTCAAAAGCTGTATTGCAAAGCCAAAATTTGTCACATTAACATTTAAAAATTGACACACTTTTCTCTGAGATTTCATTCCTGGGAGGAATTCTAAGCGTTGCTTTTCCTGGCTAAATACAGATATAAAAAGCAAGGAGATAATTGATAAATTGGTAGCTTAGTACTGTATGATCTTCTTGCATGAGTCTATAAAATCCTTTGAAAGGAAGTAGATTTATAAAGTTGCCTGGAATTAGATAACAATAGAAAATATGCTAATAGAAAATGGAAAAATCAAAGCAAATCAAAGACATTGTTCATGATCTTCTTGGATGTATTGGGCTTTTCTTTAAAAAATCCTGAAGTTAAGTGTAGAATGAGTGATAAAGCATGTATTATGTGAGAATATATCTTGGGGGATATTAAGTTTTTGTAATGAGTTACATCCAGTGAGAAGTCAGAAAATCAGCAGGGGACTTAAGAAATTTCTGAGAAATAATAAAATACAAAGATGATAGTGGCAAGAAGATTTCCTTTTAAGTTTCCTTTTCTATGATTTAAGTAAGATGGTTTGACCCTTCCATAAATTTAAAGAGATGTCCATAGGATAGAATATATGAATGGCATTGGTATTATGGCAGTAGTGGCAGACCACCTCAATTTCTGCAAAGAATAAAAAGAACAAAGAATTTAAAGACAGAATGTAGACAAAAAAGATTTATCTAACAATGTAATTATTAATAAAATATAAAAGACACTTTTTCTTTGTTATTATTCTGAGATTAGTCTTGGAGAGACTTCTATTACTCTAATATGTTAATCACAGTTGATTCATACACCGTAGGTTTGGTGTAATTCGGTTTTGGTTAAAATCTGAAGGCCATGTAATTAACATAGTGGTCTTACCTAGTAAATAAGAAAGTTTCTTCCAAAAAACTCAATTGATATATATAAAAAAGCATAGATGTGCAGGAAAATATTCATGCAAATATAACTCCTAATATAGATTGTTGTCAATAAATAATCCTCAAAGAAGAGAACCATCCAGATGTGATAATCTCCTTAAACAATTTGTGCAAGAGTCAACCTGCAAAGATGAAAGATCTATCCAAAAGGATTATACATCTTTGAAAATACTCTTATATTGATAAACATAAATTAAAATTTATTTGTTACATAGTTATTGGATATTACACTATATATGTTCATATATATTTTGAAATATAAAGACAATTGAATTCTTTGCATTGAAGGTATATAATAGAAAATTATAAGATTAAAATAAAAAAGCCTGAGAGAGTGTAAAACATAGTATTTTGATTTGATTGCTTGGCCTTTGGTATAAAGAGATTGTACTACTTGTATGATCAAAGTCAAACTGAGTTCTATCCCCAAAACACATTATGTGTCCCTTGTACATTGACTTGAGAATCTCTAAAATTAAGTGCAAAGTCAGGAGTAATCCCTAAATATCACCAGGTGTGAACCCCATCTTTGCCCCCAAACAAAAAAAGCAAAAGAAAAAGAAACCTTACTAAGTTTGTATCTGAGGGATAGATAGAGGATTCTTAACAGGTAATAAGAATAGATAAATTATGTTGGAAATAGAAGCAATATTGTCCATATAAGAAAGAAAAGCCAACTCAGCAGTAAGATAGATCCTCTGGAGAAAAGGGCCTATGCAATAATTCAGTCATCTTCAAGTTTTCTTTGTAGATTTTGGTATATATTTTGCGTTTGGTCCCTTGATCTTTTTAAGGCTGATTTTTATTATTCACAGTTTTTCATTTTCCTGCCTGTTGTCTACATGTGTTCATTGGTCTATTGTTCTTTGTTTCTTAAACTGAGAAGTGATATATATATATATATATATATATATATATATATATATATATATATATATATATCAGAAATAGCTCCTGGTAGGCTCAGATGCCTTCTGCATGCAAGGCAAACTCCCTACCTCCATGCTATCTCTGGGGACCCAAAAGTGATTTTTAATTCACAACAATTCTATCAATTTCCTCCCTCATTGTCTCAGAATCATTGATTAAATATGTGGAATGTTATTGGAATTTGTCATGTAATTTTTATCATCTCAGTGATAACATTTTTTGAGTTAATTATTGAGTACATATAACTGACGACCATTTTTTTCATATTTTTATTTTTTATGCCTTTAGCCATTCTCAAAATAGAATCAATGCCTTACTTCTAGTATCTGCTCAGGTATCACTCCTGATATAGCTCTGAGGAACAACATATAGATTCCTGAAGATAAATCCTGAGTTGGACCCATGCAAGTTATGAACTCTACTCACTCCACTATCTCTAGACCTTTTGCATATCTTTTCATAAAGACCAACCTAGAAATAATATGATTAACACAGCCACCCTTTCTTTCCTCCTGGAGTAGGTAAAATATCTCTGAACTTAATTTCACAAAGTTTTATTTTGTATTGAACCTTGATAGAATTTTCTAATTTTTTAAGATCAAGTGCTCTTATATTAATGATTGTCTCCTTTCTTTAAGATGTACTAATATACTCATATATTCAAGATAGCTTCAAATGAAAACATTTATAATTTATTTTAATTTTTAATAACATAGTTTTAATGTATGCTGCCTAACTTACTGTATAAATCGGTTGCACTAGCATTGCTCATTGTAAAAAAGCATAGAGTTGGAGTTGGTGGTGGAGAGAAAACACAGAGTAACTGAGATAGCACCAGGTATGGCTCTCCTTTTAGATGAATTAATAAATTAAGCCAATTTATTGATGTGTAATATTAAAAAATGTTTGGAAATTTCAGAATTATATACTTTGTGAGCTTTAGAACTAAGTTCAAATCCCATGAATATGTGATCCTCTATGTACCACAGGATGTTGCCTCCTGGATCTGTTGAGCTCCATAGGTCAAAGCAATTTTCTATCCTTGAAACTTAGCAATGACCCATATTGCCAAGTATGAGCTCAGCATGAGAGACTAACTAAATTATGATAATGATGATGATATAACAATAATAATTGTTTTACTTTGGTTTTAAAGCCCAAAACAATATTTTCTTTCTATATCTCATAATCATGCATTTGTGCCAACCCTGGGCCACACAAGCTGAGCTCTGTGTTGATATAAGCTATGCGATATCATCATTTAAGTCAACTGACCCATGGCAAGATTTAATGCTTGTCACTTTATCCCTCACTAACTCTGGGGAGCAATATTCATAAAAGTCTCGGCTATAGGGCTCAGTTGCAGATAGTTTATGGTACTTGTTTCTAGGTGCTGAAGGGCCTCTTCAGTGACAAATTTCATGTTGTGAACCTGGCTTAAATTCACTGTAATGCATGGGACACTTATACACCAGAAATCAAACTCTACACGCTTCTCCTGTTCCTGGAATTGGAATGCAGCTGGCTTATAGTATTAGCTGTTATTTCTTGCTGATAAATTGAAAAGTCTATCTTGTATTTGAGTATGGCCGTGCTCACAAATGTAATGCAATATGAATTTGAATCACTTCCTGCCAAGGAATGACATAATCCAAACAACAGTTTTAAAAATCTCACTTTCATCTGTGCCCTGAATGCATAAGAGAGGCTGAAATGGAAGCCATTGTAAGAATATGGAGAAAGTAAGGCGACCACAATGATCAGTCAGTTAACTGTCCTTGATGTACGATGATTCTACTTAGGATATTGTATCACTATAATAGTTCAAAACATGATATCTGTTTTGTAAAACTTATGCTTCATATTTGAGTTTTTATAGTTTTCAAATCCATTTCTTCTTCCAATTCCTAGTTAAAATTAACAGTGGTATGAAACTAAAACTGTACAGATATATTTTTTTCATTTTCAAAATGTAGTTATAAAGCAAGGCCTGAGGGATAGAAAGAACAGAGGGAAGGTGTTTGCCTTGCATGTTGACAATCCAGGACAGACCTGGATTGGATCCCCAGCATCCCATATGGTCCCCTGAGTCAGGAGTGTTTTCTGAGCACATAACCAGGCATAACCCCTGAGAATAACAGGGTGTGGCCCAGCGAGCAAAAAAAATGTGGTTATAAAGATAGGCAAGATATTCAAATAATACTCTATAAAATAGGCCTTTCTCAGATGATTTTGCCCATTTGAGGGCAAATATAAGAGTTCTGAATATGTTTAAGGTAGAGTAAACTAGAAAGCTTTGTAGGTTAAGTATATTAATCATAGTTTTGGCTTCAGCTATGTGTGTCCTCGAATATTGGATTTATCAGGTCTTTATTCCATCACAAATTGAAAAGTTCTGCTTTGGGCATGGAGAAATAAAGCAGTGTAAAAACCATGATTAGTTTTACTGACCTCATCGAGTAAAATAACAAATCTTTCTCCAGAATAGAATGTAAATTTGGCCAAAGCGAGAACCTATATCTCTACATTTACAATACTCTTAATTATGTTTAAATCTTACTAACAGTCACATGTATCACCTATTTACTACCCACATTATTAGCAATTTACTTAATTTTTAAAATTTGGTTTTTGGGTCACACACGGCATCATTCGGGGTTACACCTAGATCTACTCTCAGAAATTACTCCTGCCAGGCTCCGGGGACCATATGGGACTCTGGGATTCGAACCACCGTCCTTCTGCATGCAAGGCAAACTCACTATCTCCATGCTATCTCTCTGGCCCCTAATCATTAAAATTTGAATCTATAATTTCTTAAATTCATTATCTTTATACTAATAATTAATCTTATTTTGTGACCTACATCTCCTAATTTCCTTGAAATAAAATGTTACACAAATTTATGGTAATTTTTGCTATATTGAAATAATATTTTTGCTATTTTTAGTCAATTGTGTTATTGTCAGGTATAGGGAATATTCAACATGAAAGAAACATACATATGTGAACTGATTCCAATAAGACACTGTGTGGTGTCTTTGGATTTTTTTGTGTCTTAAATGGATTAGTTTTTTCATGATTCCTTTATCTTGGAAATTTTTCCTATAAATGGAAGCACTAACTTACTACTTCCAAGCAATTATAGAAACATTGAAAAATTTAAAATATTTTATCTAAATATTTAGAATATGATCATTGTTACCCCACCCCTCATTCTTCTTGTAACCTTTCCTGCTAATAGGCCTCCCATTTCTTGGAGGGGTCTTTGATATATAACAAAAGGCTTTGCCTGGAAGGGCAAAGGGAATTTGGATTGAGGAGGAATTGGCAGGAGGCTGCTAGAGAGAAACAACAGGAGAGATGGCTGAAAGAAGCTAAGACTCAGGGCAAGCAGAGGATAACATGTGTAAATGGTTATGATATAGGCCACACATATTGGCCAGGGCCTGAATAAAGATGATATACTCTGAAGCCAGCCTGTGAGTTTTCTACCTGCCACTATTCTGATAACTGCCAACCCGCTGCTGCAGGGAATTGGATACATGTGGTCCTTGGCTGAAGAAGAAAGGCTTCCATCACCATCCCCCACCATCCAAGCCCATCTAAAGGGTTTTAATGCAACAACTGGCGCCCCAACATGAATTTGAACCCTACATCAAGACAGCATGGTGAGATTCCTGTTCTTGAGTTTGATTTGGGCTCTTTTCAGCTGGAGTGAATCCAAAACTTTGGGCCACCACGTGGACCCATTTTCAAAGATGGCCAAGACCCCTTCTGGGGGCAAATGGGCCAGTGCCAGAGGGGAAGTGGAAGCTTGGATCACCCCCATCCGAGGCACATGACTGAGACTTTGTTGCAAAATGTCCTTTTCTCAAAAACCTCAGTCTCCTCAGAAATTGATGGGAAAACCTAATTGGAAAAAGACCAGAAAGAAAAGCTTCTCTAAATGGACAAATTTCTGAATTATGACCTTCAGCACAAAACAAGTGTCTGTACCTCTTAATCACTGCTGGTAGGTATGTAAACCTATGCAAAGCAATAGGCAATTACGAAGAATATTGAAATCATTCTTATCATGTTTTCCAAAAATGTCACCTTTAGGTCTCCAAGTAATACATAAACTAGTTAATGAATAAATAAGTAACATGTCCTTAAAAGACCTATTAGATTTATGGGACACAATATTTAAATCAAGTTGCTAAATAAAGCAAACTTAGCTAAAATATAAAACAATGATTGTTGAGGATGGAAAGACAATACCGGCTATGGTGTTCACTATGCATCCAGCTGGCATTTTTTTCTTTTTTTGGTTTTGGGCCACAGCCAGTGGGACTCAGGGATTATTACTGGCTATGTGCATAGAAATTGCTCCTTGTTTGGGGGACCATATGGGAAGATAGGGGATCAAACTATGGTTTGGTCTAGGTTACAGTGCACAAGGCAAATATCTTCCTGTGTAAGGGCTGGAACACAGTTCCAGGAAAAGAACTTGACCCTTCTGAAAGGCAGATGTGTGAAAACTCTGCCTATGGCAAGGTAAAAATTCCCATAACGGCTCATTGTAGGGAACTTCCTGGTATGACTTTTCCACTGCCTCAGAATGTCTTAGCAGATGTTATGCTCTTATAAGAAACTTGTACTGCCTCAGAATGTCTAGCGGATGTTATGCCCTTATAAGGAAATCATCCCTACCCCCTCTCCCCTTCTTATGGTATATAAGGATGAAAAAAGAAAGCCACGTTGGCCTTTGACTCTGTTTGGTTCTGGATGGGCTCTGGACCCTGGCTTGCCAGAATAAAGAACTCACTTAAGCTTTTGCCTGAGTGACTGTCTCTTCATTTCTTTGCGTCAGAGCAGCATCTGGACTAACTAGCCTTACACCTGCTTCCACACCACTCTGGCCCATTGCTGGCCTATTTTTATCCCTGGCACCTCATACAGTCCCTAAGCCATTCCATTAGTAAATAATACTGAAAACATCAAGAGTAAACCTGAGTAAAATTTTGTCAATAACAAAAGTATAAACAAAAGCAAAAACAATCTCTGTTCTATTTTACTAAATACATTATATAAGGGCCAGAGAGATAGCATGGAGGTAAAGCATTTGCCTTGCATGCAGAAGGACTGTGGTTTGAATCCCGGCATACCATATGGTCCCCTGAGCCTTCCAGGAGCAATTTCTGAGCTTAGGGCCAAAAGGAACCCCTGATTGCTGCCGGGTATGACCCAAAAACCAAAAATAAATAAATAAATAAGTACATTATAAAATCACAGATGCATATATATTAATAAATAAATTACTAATGATTTTTTTCCAATTTACTATCAAGTTATATCTCTATCCTATTACACTAAAATAATAATATATTATATATTTATATTATATTACCAGGGCAGCTTCTGTCCTCAGCTCTATTAGGTAATAAATCCCACTTTAGAGAAATGGGTGAAACACAAACTGAGTGATGAAATATGAAATATAAAGAAATGAGACCAAACACGAATGGGGATACACATTCTGAAAAGCATGTGATAAAATGTAATCTCCATGCTAGGAGTCTATAAAGGGTAAAAACCACAGTCTTAGGCATGAAAGGAATTTCTGCTTAGAAAAAGAGTGAGGGAGTTGACAAAAATAGAAACATTAACAATAGGCCTGTTAATTATCCATAACAATCTAACTGGTAAGGCTTCTCAGGTGAAAAGGTTCTTATCTAGGAAATCCTGAGTTAGAAAGGAGAGTAGCATAACAAAAAAAAAAAAATGGAAACTGCTTGGCTGTTATTTAGGAGCTGAAACCAGAATGACAGGCTCTGCAAGCAAGCAGAGAGAAAGTTGCTTTTCAGTTTAAGAGAGCCAGATCAAAGATATGTAAATTTTGTGACTGGCTAGGAGCTTTAATGACTCAAAACTAAGTCAATGACTTGGCTTTTAGATATAAATAGGGATGACAGAGAGAAGAAAGTTTTTTTATTTTATTTTGGTACTGATAATCCTCTGGGCAAAAGGATTTGACTGAGGCTATATTTTGGCCTGTAAATATACAAGGGAGAAATAATATTTAGCCAAATAATATAAAGGGAATATAATGTCAGTACCATGGCATGAATTTCAGAAATATTTCTTTGGGAATTCCTCAACTCTCCTCATAGGAGCAAAACCTCCTCAGTAGGCCTTTTGAAGGGAACCCGTGGGGAATTTTCAGTTCCCACACAAGGAAAATTCGAGGATACATCAGGAGGGCTATTGAGTCCCACCTTATATTTTGAGATATAGAAATTGTTGTCAATGGTGTAGATATTCTATTATATTAACATATATATTATTAAAATGGATCAGAGATATGAAATGGCTAAAAATTGGGTTAAGGAGAAATTGGTTTGCATGATTTACAGGGCTATTTAAAATAGCACTTAGAAGAGGCCTGTTAAAGTCTCAAAGGAAAGAAGGAATTAACTAAGAAGATGTTTTTGGAAAAAATCCCAGACAGAATGAAGTACTTAGTATAAAATTACTGAAGCAGTAACACACACACGGGAAATTTATTTAGTTTTTATTTTTTGACAAATGTCTAAACAAGAAGCATTCCCACCATTTGGTTATGACTTGGTTATGAAGATGTGTCTCTGTGTCAAATTTATTTTTTCTATGACAACGTTTTGTAGGATTATTCAGGGCATTGCTCAAGGTTTGCTCTTGGCTGTGAACTTAGGTAGCATTCCTGCAGGCTCAAGGTCACATATAATTTGCTGAGGATCAAACCTGCAATGACAGCATGGAAGGCAAATATCTTACCCATAATATCTCTCTGGATTAAGCAATTAAAGAAAAAGAAAGAAGGCCAGATAATAGGTGAGAATTAGCAAAAGAGAGATTAAAATCCTGAAAACAGACATGATTAGAAAGAGTGTACTAGGATTAATGTATATGTTGTTTTCTATGCTGGCCATTTCAGTCAATTCCAGGCACCATATTATCTTCCACTTATATCTAGGTGAATCACTGTAAATCCAGCATCAGCAATGGAGTCTTCAACTCCTGAAAACTGATGGAGCAGCCTGGGTAATCCTTGAAACCTAAGGACCAGAAAGTACTATGACTTTAGAATACTGCAGGAAACCACCAGACCAGGGAGCAAAAAGTTACTCACAGTGGCCCTTGGATCTCCAGTGCACTGCTTGGAAAAACCATCTACCCCCAAATTCACCAAATTTAAAAAAAAATTACTAGTAAACATGGATCAGAATATAAACTGCTTACAGACGACTTTATATCTTCCATTTCTATTTAATAAATGAAGCATAATTGCAGAGAATTAAACAAAAATATTACAGAATATGACAAGAACATAAAATATATGTGATGGCAATTTGGAAAAGAGTGTAGTACTCAAGGCTTGAAACATTTTTAGAGACAGATGTATTTCAAAATAAATACTTCTGAGTGTTTGGTCTAAGGAGAGACAAAGAAAGTGAATAATTTCTTCAAAGTTTTTGTTTCAAATAGCCATTAATGGAGTTGTCAGCAGATTAAAGAAGGTTAATCGAATCAAAGTTGAATCAAGGTTAATTAAACTCATGAAACTATGACAATGAGGTAATGAAATCACCAGTAGAGGTTGTACATAGAGAAGAGATGAGGCTGAGAATTGCACTGTGAAGTTAGGATGCACTGACTGTGAAGCAGCCTTTGAAGTACAGTGAAAAGAACAAAACTTCCAAGGAGAAAACAAGAGTCTTAGTGAAAACACTGCATTAGAGCATTTGCTTTGTAAGCAAATCGTCCTGGGTTTGATCCCCCATATCCCATAATGTTCCGGAGTCTGCCAGGTGTAATTTGAGAAGAAATTTTAGTAACCCCTGAATGCCACCTGGTGTGACTAAAAACATAACAAAAAACAGATAAACAAATAAACAAACAAAAATAGGAGAACATAGTCACAAGAAGAAGAAAATGTTTTGCTCTCTTTGAAATTTGAGTACATGGAAAGAATTCAAGAATATTTAATGAACAATTTATTTGATAAAAAAGAGTATTGAAACATTGCTGGATTTAGAAGATAAAAGTTATTAGTGAAGCAGCAGAAATAGAAAAATTATTAGAAATAAAATGAGATGTGCTTACAGTAAATAAGTACAATCTTTCTGGTGGGAGAAGTTTGGTGCAAAGTAATAGAAAGTAGAGAAGATAATTAAGAATATATATTTAATTTTAATGAGAAAAAAAACAGCATATTTCTATGCTCACAGAGATGGTCTGGCCAACTGAAAATTAAGTATTGCTAATCTGTGGACTTTTTTAGTAGAATTTCTGTTCCCATTCTTGTAACATCTCAGTGAAATAAGTATAATTTTTATTAAAAAACAAGGGGGGAGTTATTAGTTTGATAAAGGTACTTTCAGGGAGTGATGAAAATATTGAGGATATTTATTTTGATGAACTATTATCAATAATAGCCCATTTGAGACTTTGGTCATATGTTTAATAGGGGACAGATTTTGGATTTAAATATGATTTATTTGTTGGCATCGAAGTAAATCTAATCAAAAACAAAATAATGGGGGCAGGCATATAACTACATTGAATCAGAATTGAGGTTCTGTAAAAATAAAAATGAACAAGAGATAAGAGGTATGTTCCAGGGAATAATAATGTGGGAATTATAACAAAATTTGATCTGGAAAGGTAGAAAGAAAGGATCGCAATGTAGCTCAGGCCAGTGAAAACATTGCATATATGGACCAGAGAATCAGCACTTCCTAATTCACTGTCCAGACCTGGGCTTTCTCCTGTTTTAGTCAATAAAACTTTTTGACCTAAAGTCATACACACTTTATTTAAACATTGACTATAGTTTCTTTTAGCTAAAGAAGGCAAAGATAATTTGATCACCAAAGCTAAAACATTTACTATCTGAAAGCAAAAATTGCATTTTATTCTCATGAACCAAAAGCATTTTTAACATTTTTGGATGTCTTTCTTTATATGAAGTCATACGTATTTTTCAGTTATATAAAGTACATATAATTTTTTTATGATGTAGCTCAGGTTTTTTTTTAATTTTTAATATAATTTTTATTTTGATCATAGTGTCTTACATATTGTTGACAATAACATTTTAGGTACATATTTACATAAAATCAGGGGGGATTCCCATCACCAAATTGTCCTCCCTACCCCTCCGTTTTTGTCCTACCTCCCATTTCCTCTTCCCTCACCCCCAGGGTGGCTAGAATATGTGGTCCCCTCTGTATCCAACCCACTACTTAGTAGTCTTGCACCTGTTTGGTCTTGATGCCTCCCTTATCTCCCCCTCTAACTGTAGGCAGGACTAGCTAGTTCAAGTTGTGTGGTTTTGCCTGAAAAAGAGAAGATAAATAAACTGGGGTAAGAGTCTAATACTCCAAAAATGGGTGGAATCCTTCTAGAGGCTCTCATCATCGATTTGGGATATGAAGGAGAGAAAGAAGGTGAAACACTCCACCAGTACCAAAAAAAAGTGTCAATTATCCAGTGAGGACTCCACCTATATCGATAAGCACCACAAAAAACAGACGAAAAACAAAGCAAAACAAAAACAAACAAACAAACAAACCAAAAACATGCCATGGTCCTGAAATAAGAAACATGGCATAGCACATAACGAAAGAAAAGAAAAGAAGAGAAAAAAATAAGTATAATTGGGGACAACGATTTCAATAATCACACCCAAACAGAGAAATCGACCAAAATAGATAGGTAAATAAAAATAATAATAACAATAATAAATGAAGGTAATATATATATAAAATAACCAAGGTTTTGTGCTTTTTGTATTTTTGTTTTTTCCCCTCCTGCCCTGGCACAGTAAATATTGGGGTCATTCGAAAAGGAATTCACTTGGCCTAAGAAATATGGGGTTTCTCCGTCCTTGGAGTGTACTGTCATGGGATCAGCTCTAGACTTTGCTCAGGATCATTTATTCTCCCGGTGGTGTTTTTTTGGTGTGTGGAAGACTTCTGTTCTGTCCAGGGTGACACACTCAGAGCTCTGTGTTTAGAGGTCTCAGTATCTGCACAGATCCTGAGGTGGGACTTATGATGAAGTCAGTCTTTGTGGTTCTAGAGGTTCTGTTACCTCAGTGTCGTTTTAATCCATCTTCTGTGGTTGGTGACCTTGGTCTTTGCACTGAACCTAGGATGGCACCTAGGATAGCATCTTTCTTTGTGCTTCCAGAAGCCCCATTCTGTTGCAGTTGTCTCTGTCAGACCTTTGGGACTGGGGATCATGCTTATTGTGCAAGTCATAGTTCAAACCCTAAACTAGGGCTTTTTTATTGGTCCCAAGATGTATACTGTCTGGTCGTGGTTCTAGTAGCCAGTCATCTGTAAGTCACGATCTTGGCTTTTGGACCTACCAAAGGGTGCCGAGTCTTCTGGTTTTGTCTTGTCGTTAGCTGGTAAGGTAGGCTAATCTGCTCTAAGGTCAAGTTGTTCACATTTTCCTCATTGTCAGGATATCATGTTAGAGCTGGCCCTTGTTGTTGACCCCGCAGTATTAAGGCTGTCCCGGATGGAGTTTGTTTCCTGCAGCTGTTGTGAAAAGCTGTGCCGATTCTATGTCTGGGATCCAGGGTTCAAGGCTGGATGAATGGTATCTAATCATCTGAGGTCTAAGTTGATTCCACATGACATATTTTCAAGGTAGGAGATATCCCTGTATTGTAAACAACTATGAGTTCCTATCTCTAGTAGATAAGAGCTCTTTTTTTTATATGTAAGATTTCCCCTTTATTTAGTGTGTCTTTGCAGGGGGAAGTGGAGCTACATTGTATTGTCAGTGTAGTTGGGGGTGGACAGAGGGGATAACAGACACAGGTCACATACCCAAAAATGATAAAAAAAAAATAAAAATAAAAATAAAAATACATATAATTTATTTATTTATTATATATTAAATGGGTATAATATACATACATTGTGTTCCTTTATGTTATATATACTAGTATAAAAATATTGCCAATACTTATTTAGAAGGAATTTACGGTAAATGAAATCCAAGTAGCTGTGATGAAAGATTTCTATGTAAGAGGAATTTTGCTAAATGATTCAATCTTAAATTTATTTCATAAATTGTTCTGACTAGCTAAGATGATAAATGGCCCAAACTTTTCATTCCTTCTGTTCTGTTTGCCATTATTGTCACTAATGCAAGGAGTAGGTCATTGATTCCTCATCACTAGGGACATTAGCTGCAGATTTACTTTACTTAATATATAGAACAAATAACTGCCAAGAGTAAGAGCTATTTTTGTTTTCTATATGTTAACTCACTCAGATCCTTAGATTAATAGGGGAATTCTGGCAATGAGCTTCTTGTTTCTTTTCTTTTCTTCTTTTATTTTTTTTGTTTTTTTTTGTTTGTTTGTTTGTTTTTTCGGGCCACACCCGTTTGATGCTCAGGGTTACTCCTAGCTAAGCACTAAAAAATTTCCCCTGGCTTGGGGGGACTATATGGGACACCAGGGGATCGAACCGCGGTCCTTCCTTTGGCTAGTGCTTGCAAGGCTGACACCTTACCTCTAGCGCCACCTCGCCGGCCCCGATCTTCTTGTTTCTTAAAAACTATTTAAGGACAATGGTTAAATAAGATAATTTTACAGGTAATAGCACCACAGAAAACTCCGTATCAAACGTCCAATAGAATTTTTGGTTATCCGTTTTTAAGATAGCTAGAATTTTTAATTTTTAGGAGTCTTAATAAGTAAGACTATGAGCTACATTTTTTTAATAAAGTAGTGATTTATCTGCCAAATAAATCAGGCATAATATAGAAAAATATAAATTTAGTATATATGTGTGATCTATTAAAAATCCTCATATACTTAGTGTTTATAATGTGCATTTGTTCAGACATGCAGTCCTATTAGTGAATTAAAAATATTAGAATGAACTTGATTCATAAATAATCTTATTTAATTCATACATAGACAGAGTTTTAGAATAATAATTTTAAGGTAAATTCCCGGTCTATGCTTTGTGGGCTTTAAATGAGATTGCTTTGTTCTTTCTAGATTCTTATAGCAGATTTCTTGTTTTTATTTATTTTTTTTTTATTTTTACACATTCCATTTAAAGGAACCACCAATATTTTAAGTGAATGAATACATTTAAGTGAATGAAGATATAACAATATAGTATTTTAGAAAACAGATCTCATTATCAAATTCTAACATTAAACTATTCAATATGATAGAATAGGATGTATATATCTAATATTTTCATATTTTGTCAAAAAAACTAATATGAATCTAATCAATAAAAGCAGTAGATTTTTAAATTTGAAGTATATAAATACAACTTAGTCTCTTTTCAAAACCACAATAGGCAAAGCTGTACTCATCCATAGAACTGCTGGGCATATTTCGATGCCTGTATATTAAATTGGGTCATTTTCTGATGAATGAGTAGGAATCTTGTGGCCTTGTTAGGTAAAGGCTGCTCCATGAATAAATAACATTTTAGGAGAATGTTTTTAGAGGACAGAACATGGAATGTAGGAGTTACCAAGAGTAGTTTGCTCCAAATGTCAAGGACAATTACAAAAAAAAGATCAGAGGTAGAAAAGGGCAGAATGTGAAGAGAATAAGAAATAAGTTTGATTAGTTATAGTGTACAGAAAGTGTACATATAGTACAATGGCTTTATGAAAGGATAGGATAAAAATAGGCTGAAAAGATTTGTTCCTATCCTTCTTAGAGACATTCACCACCTACCAGTATACTTGAAGAATTTATAAACCCAGATATATATCCCTAGTAATCTTGTACATGTTCTGCTCCTTTAAGCTTTTTAATTTCTAAATTTTGGATATATATTTAGTAAGATTATTAGAAAAATTATTCTGTATTAAAATTTGTGTTAGATATGTTAGAAAACTAACATACTTCTAAATAAATTTTAATATTCTCTGTTTTTCCACAAAATATTTGAGGGAAGAGACAAATATAGAATCAAAGTTCCTATATAGAAACCAAATGTATAGTCAGTATATATATGAATAAGATACTGACCTAAATAAGCTCAAGCTTTTATTTTTATCATTTAAAATTGATACTACTAAACTTAAGGCACACTCTGCTTACAGTATATGGTTATTTTTACACATTTTTCTAGTAAATGATAGTATAATTATATAAATATTTTATGAAGAAATAAATAACTTTTTAAAGAAAAATATATCTCTTCATTGTTAAAATAATATGAATGGATCTCAGTATCTAATATTTAAACCACAGAGATCAAGAAAATACTTCACATGGAGTTAGTTAAAAAGGTTTAATGCAGGGGCCGGAGAGATAGCATGGAGGTAAAAGATGCAGAAGATCGGTGGTTCTAATCCCAGCATCCCATATGGTCCCCTGAGCCTGCCAGGAGTGATTTCTGAGAAAAGAGCCAGGAGTAACCCCTGAGCGCTCCCAGGTGTGACCTCCCCCCCAAAAAAAACTAATAAAAGAAAAAATGTTTAATGCAGCCAATGCCAGTGATATAAGGAAAAAAGCACCATTGAGACAATGTTTTGTATTCTACTGATTTCAAGACAAAAAAAGAAATAGAATTGGCAGGCAGAAAACTACTTAGATAAAAACAAAATAATTTGGCTTAGTTCATTGTTCATTTATTTCTAAATGAAAAAATACGAGGACAATATGCTGAATATTTAAACAGGAAGATGCAAACTCTATAAGCAAGTTTATATTTAGACCATTGTTTTTATAAACATGTTTAAATTGTTTTTATACATCTATTTAAATTCAGAATTTTATATAAAGGTTTTCATCTTTTATTTAGATCCCAAGTCTATTATGTCTGAGCAGCAAGACGATAAACATTTGAGCAAAGATAGTCAAGCAATTGGAAATGGGTAGATTTTTACATTTGATGTTATGTTGCAATTTAGGGTTGAATTGGAAAAAAAAAACGCTTATTTCAAGCAAAAACTTATATGTGCTTATCTGGGGAAAAATAGCTTGCTAAATGCACTTTTATGGTCAGCCTGGCTTCCAATTCTAATCTGGGTGAGAGCAATTTGTCTCTCACTTTGTCAGTCTACAGAGTAAAGAATTAGCAGGTGTGGGGAAACCTCTGTGTTTACTGTCAACCTAGACACACTGGCAATGTTCACACCTCTGGGTCTAGAGTTTACCAGTGTCACAGAGCAAATGCTGGGGACCTAGAAGGACCAGGTGATGCCAGATAGAGCCTGAGTTGGGCACATCCAAGACTTTTCTGTATTATGTCCTGAGTTCTGAAGATGCTTCCTTTATTTTTTTAAAATTCAGGTATCATAGTTTATAATAGTATGAAAGTTGCTAATTTATAGTTGCAGAGGAATACAGCACTCCCTCCAGCACAGTTTCATGATTCTGCCACCATTGGCCAATGGTAACTTTTCCTTCACACCCCAACATGTCTCCCTTTCTCTGCTGGATGGGGAAGCAATGTCAATTTTCTGTTGAAGAAGCAAAGCCTTAAAAATTTTGTAATTTTTAGTTTGTCAACATGCAATGACTTTCATTCAGCTTCCTCTCATTTGAATAGTATGCCTGCATGTTGCTTTCAATTGAATCATATTCACACACATTCACATACTGTGGAGTTAAATATCTAAGATAAGGATTACACAATCTTAATCATTTTTATTTTATTTTTGTTCTTGTTGACACCCAGCAGTGTTCCTGGTTTACTCCTGGCACCGTACTCAAGGATCAATCCTGGCATATAGAGTGAACACAGATTGGCCATGTGCAAAGCAATTGACCTCTCACCATACTATCTCTGCAGCCTTTAGTCATTTATCTTGATGATTCTTTATTCTAGAACAAATTCTTTAGACAGATTAAACAAGTCAAATAATTCCATGCTAAGTTAACTTTGATGAAAAGAGCTGCCAAAAAAACTCTTATAATACAATAAATGAATTATCTGTGACAAATACTTGGCCTAAAATATTGCTATCATTCAGTCTCCAAAAATATACCTTTTTTTGTTTTGTTTTTGGGGGGTCAAATAGGCAGTGCTCAGGGGTTACTCTTGGCTCTACACTCAGAAATCACTCTTGGCAAGCTCGGATATGGGATACCAGTATTTGAAACACAGTCCTTCTGTATGCAAGGCAAACACTCTACCTCCATGCTATCTCTCCGGCCCCTCCATAACATACTTTTAAGCCAAGGAAGTAACTGTTTAAACCTAGATCTTCATGTTTATTCTGAAAACTGTGAATTACACAAGGTTAATTAATTAACTTTTAGGATTATATGCTTCAATATAAAAGAAAGTACTGGAGCCATATCAATAGCACAGCAGTAAGGCATTCACCTTGCACATGGCTAACCCTTTTTGACCCAGGTTCATTCCCCAACATCTCATAAGGTCCTCTGAACCTGCAACAAGTGATTTCTGAGCACAGAGCCAGGAGTATACTCTGAGTGCTGCCAGGAATACCCACAAACCAACACACACACATACACACAAAACAAAAGGTAATACTCAGAATACTGTACAATTAACATTGATCATTAGCCTCTCTAGCATTCCCTTGAATTTCTAAATATGTCTAAGCATAAATTGTTAGCAAAATGGAGAGGATAGCTCCAGCACCTATACACCTATGGTATTGTTAAAGGCTTTACTTGCTATCATTTTCTGCTCACTACTCACAGCTCATGCTTATATGTTAATAAATATGTATAATGTGTAAGTATCATTAATTGCTATGATACCTTTACATTTATATCTGCAGTATATATTTTAGTGCTATAGTTTAACATATCAAACTTGATATATAAGTACATTTTATCTATACTCAATCTAAAATATCTACTTTTAATATATTGCCTTTATTAGATATAAATATATAATATAAATAACATCAATGTTAATCAAGATGATACTTTGCTTTTAATCTTTAAATAACCAAAGAATAGATATTAATATGACTACAAACTTATAGGATATGATTACCCACACATAAACCGTGAATTGTAAGCATTCAAAAATTAAGTGCCTTCAAAACCATAGTTAAAGATTAAGTGAAAGATACTTTAACACAGACTTTAGTAATATCAAAGTATAGTATAATGGAGGAGTTAGAACACAATTCTATGTGACTATATTAAGATTTTGTTTAATTAATACCTTTTATTATTTCTTTTTAATTTCTCCTTAGAAATCTATATCATATCAATGTTTTCATAAATATCTTAATTTTAGCATATCAAAGACAATGAAAGTGTGAGATGCTATTTATTATAGTTTTAAAAGATAAAAGAAACTATTAAAAGAGGGCCAGGTGAGATAGTATAAGTGCAGGGTATTTGCTATACATGTGATTGAACCAAATCCCATCCCTTGTACTTTCATATTTTCCTGGAGCAGTGTCAGGACTATTGTCTGAGAGAAGAGCCATGAGTAAACACTGGCACAGTTGAGTATGGATCCCAAAGCAAAACAAGTAAATGGTATTGTCGTCATCATCATCATCATCATCATCATCTCCATCAGCATTATTATTGTTATTTGGACCACACCCAGCATTGCTCAGGGCTTAATAATGGCTCTGATCACCCCTGACAGGCTTTGGGGACCATATTGGGTACTGGCAAGCCAACCATAGTGGGCTACATACAAAGCAAATGCCCTTCCCACCTCACTATGACTCAGACTCTATTTTTTCTTTTAGCTCCTATGTGCAGACTATAGGAAAAATCAGTTAGCAAGCACTAATTGAAAAATATTTTAATAAAAAATAGTCATTTATTTTTTTCATTTATTACTAGTTGGAAATTGGAAACATTTTATTAGTCTAAAGGCAAGGGCCATTAATTAGTTACATTAATAAGTCATTAGAAATTTAATATGCAAAAAAAGATTGCAAAAACAGAATAATTTTGGATAGATGCCTCAGCACTCTCTCCACAGAGGTATTCTGGTAAACATTTTAATCAGTAACTTGGATGAGCAAATAGAGCGCAAGCTCATATGTTCATTAAATTTGTGGGTCACTGGCAGCTTGGAGTGTTAATGAGTACACTGCAGAGCAATTACAGGCCAGAAATGATCTTTACAACCTGTAATGATGGACTGAATTGAGCAAATGAAAAATTGTCGAGACGTATGTGGAAGATACCATACTTAGATCCAAATTACAAATGATGTGAGAACAGATTTAACATGAGAATGTGACAAAAATGTGTAAATGATTCACAATATAGTAAATTCAAAGTGAGTTAGCCTTTGGTAAGGCTCACAGGAAAGTTAATTGCTCAAGCTCAGATGAAATGGAACCAAACTTGACTGAATCTAAATGCGTAATAGTTTTGTTCAGATTGTAAAATTCTGAAACACTTGCAGGCAGTGCACACTTTGACTGTTATATCTAAAAAATAAATATTCATTGTTTTCATCATTCTACAGAATGAAAAGTATTCTAATATCTTAATTATAGTTTTAAAAAAGCTATCAAAACTGTGTATTGACTTTGAGGGATTGCAGAAACACTAGTTAGGTGATCATTATTAAATGAAATGATAATTACCATTAGAAATCACAGAAACAGCTAAATAGAAAAAATAAATGGAATTTATTAATAAGGAAACAACTTAAGTTGAAAAGCGTGTTTACCCAGCACAGGATTCAGAACAAGCTTAACAGTGATATAATAAGGGTTTGGTGTTATATCAAGAAGAATGAGCATCTTGAACAGTATGAAGTTGAAGGAGGATCCCGTTGTACCATCTCTACTAACTACAGTTGCCCAAATACAGATGTTAAAATTCTTCATTGATCCAATCAGTCCAAAGTGTGCAAAAGATACAGATCACCCCATCTTCAGACTCCATGTCTCCAAACAGTCTGAGAGTGATTTGCTTCTTAACCACAGAATCCATCTAAATTTCCTTTAATTCTTTTTAAGGAATGAGAAGAGGGATATGTCCATTACTTGATTACAATAATACATGATAATATAATTTAGAAAAGCAATTGCTTTTGATATGCAGAGTTTGAAGGGCTCAAAGAAAAAGCATCACATAATAATAATCTATAATAATAATAAGTAGATTTTATTATCTATAAACATTTTCTTAATTCCTGCCATGCTTTTTACATTTATTATTGCTATTTCTCAGGGAAGGACTAAAAACACATTCATAGACTGTGGCCATGATTAAAGACAGGACAGGACAGAACACTCCTGACCAAAAGAACTTAGACAAATTTCCATTTCACTATATAAAATTGTTTGAAAAATTGCCACTTCAAAACATTTCTAATTTTGCTTTTCTTTAACTTTTCACTTAGGATTTTATAATCATTATTTATAATTGTTTATAAAAATATGTACTTGTTTGTTTTATATTTGTTGGATTGGGTTTGAGAGGTCACACCCATAGTTGTGTGATTTACTCTTAGTTCTGCACAGGTTTATGTGGCTCTGAAAAGCACACTCTCTACATGCTGCACTATTTCTGTGCCTCCTCCCACACTTTGTACTTATTTGATTTCAAGAAACTCATTTACTGATGAATGCAAGATCTCTAACCCATCATTTGCTTTGTAAGCAAACAGAAAGTATAATTATCTTACAGTGTTCTTGAAAATGCCAATAAGTTGAACTTATAAGTATTTCTTTGATAACTTAAGCCAGTTCCACTACTTTAAAGAGTTCTTAATAATGCAGCATAGGTTTAGAAAATAGTTCTGTGCTTTCAGTTTGGCTCAGTCAGAGAAAAGAAAATAACATCTGTTACCAACATCAAAGTCCAGTTTCCAGCATATAGAGGGTAAATATTCAGAATCACTATTCACAGTATTCAAATATCAGGAAAAGAAAAACAACTTTTTTCTGGTGCTAGCAACCCAAATAAAGAGTATAACAACAAAGAGGTGGAACAATTTTGGAAACATGTGCCTTGCATGCATTAGACCCTGGTTTTATCACCAGCAATACATTGGCCCCTGAGCACTGATTATAGTGACACTGATTACAGAATCACACCATTTACAGAGACATGAGCTTAATACCAACTTTCCTGCCAGAAAGAAAATAGTGTCCTGTTGTCTCTATAAATATCCTTATTCTTTACCTTTGAGACAGTGAATAATGAGGAAAAATAGAATCATGCAATTTTTCTAGTTGGAACTACTAGTTTCATGATGATGCTTTCTTAGGTAGCAAAAACTGAACTATGAATGACCACCACCGGGAATCTGACAATCTTCAGGAATTAATGAGACACCATATAATAGTAACAATAAGAATCTATTTTTGCCCATAATAATGAATGAAAACTGACAAACATAACTTTATTTTTTCCTTTGATTATCCTCAGATGCAAAGTGAAATCCTCTTTATGTGCCTGGTGACAAAGGATTTTATTCTTTCCTTTTTCACAGATTTTATTTTTAATAAATAAATTCTAATATATAAATGTTTATAAATACAATAATAAATATAATAAACAGAGATTAAAACTATAGAAAAGTTACTCGAATGCAATTACCAAACTAAACTAAACTAAAATTTTTCATTACATCTTCATAAAATATTGTTTCTTCCAACCATTATGCACATGGTATAAATAAATATTGAAATCAATTAGACTTTCATTTTAAAATTCTCCAGGTGCATTCCAACTTCATATTTTGTATTTATTATTAGGCCTGCCTATTTAAAATTTCAAACAAAAAAGTGAAATCATCCATACTATTTTAAACCTCAGACCTTTATGTATATTCTACTAACCTTAAATAATTTTTGTACAATTCTAGGAGTAGATAGAAATTTTTTAAATAAATGAAATGAAAATTAAAAGCCAAAAGAGAGATGAAGCTCAGTATGAAAGAGCACTTATGTGCAAGACCATGAATTTGATCTTTGCACCACCAAAAGTTTACAATTCACAAATGCAGACCAAAATATGAATGCTTACTTGCATAAAATGAAGCAGAATAAGTGGAAAATCAATGGTTTATAATCCAAGTGTGATGAGCTTGGTAAATTTTGCAGAAGAGAATCAGATAAAAGGAGACAGAGCAGAGAAGTGGCATCAGTAACTACTTATCTCCTTTCCAACCAAACATGTATTACAACTCACCTGGACCACAGCTGACTGCCCAGTTTTCTAGGCTTTTGAGATTAAGTCTATCTGAGATTAAAAAGCCATCATCATTTCACTAAAAAAAAAAAAGGTACATTGCTTGCATTATACTTTTGAAGACAGTGCAACTATTTTTATGCCAATGATAACCCAACAAAATTTGTCTACAAAATCTAAAAACCCTCCAAAAAAAAACCTTGATAAATTGGCATTTCAATTCTATGTATTATAAATACAAAGACTGTTCTTTTTTGTTTGTACATTTGTTTTTCGTCCAGAATTCTTTGTAGTTACTCCTAGTTTTATGCTCAGATATCACTGCTGGCAGGCTGGGGGATCATATTGGATAACAGGGATCAAATCCAATCATCCCTGGGCCAGCAGCAACAAGGTAAACACCCTACCAATTTTACTATATAGCTCTGGCCCCCAAAAAACTGTTCTTAATAGAGAGAATAATTTCATCTTTTGATTTTTATAAGGTAACATTTTTCTGCTTTTATTTGATTGAAAGTAAAATAGTTAAATCTGTAAGTGACTTAATCTTTCAAAAACAGACTAGAAGTTAATGTAAAAATAAAAATATGGTTTATGTACTAGTCGTATATTTACTTTTAACTGGATAAAGTATCTGGTTAGCTTCCTGCACAAGTATCTCTTATTTATATGCATATATATGTGTGTAATGTATGCTCATATATAAGTCTATATGAGTGTATATATGCATATCAACATGCAAATATATCTATATATGTATATAAATATCTATATGTGTACATAATTATATATGTGTATATATAAAAATAAATTGTCATTAGAAAATATCTTATAGGCATATTATTCTTTTTTTATTTTGGGGCTGCATCCAACTTTGTTTAGTATTTCGGGTTCACTTCTAGATAGCTAAGGAACCACATTGTGTGCTAGAAATGAAACCCATGTCAGCCACAAGAAGGCAAATACCCTCAACAATATACTATCTCTCCAGCCCCATAAATTTTTATGTATGAGTGCTAATCTGAGGCACTTTAACACTTTGTTTAGTATTTCACTCCTTAATTTTTTTATTTTGGAGGATAGGGGCAAGGAGAAGGTATTATTTGAGCCATACTGCTACTGCTCAAGGCTTATTCCTAACTCTGAGCAAGGATCAATACTGGAAGGCTCAGGGACATTATGTGGAGTCAGGGGTCAAATCCAGGATGTCCATGTGCAAGGCAAGTGTCTTCCCTACTTATTTTCCTGCCCCATTGTCTTCATTTTCAAATGATGATATATACTTATGAATGCTTTTATTAATGATTGAGCAATGATGCAAAATTCCAAATTCATTTTCCTCAAATATGATATATGTCCATTTTTTCAAGGAAAATTTTCAGCAAAGATGTTTTAAACATTATTAACATTTGCTCAAGGCCTAGAGATATTACTCTGGTGAGTGGGTGCATACAAATTAGATCCTACTTAAATTATTCAAAAACATAAAGTGACAGAGAATCTAAATTTTACAAAGAAATAAACTAAAGCTTAATTAGATGGACCAAAAGTATAGTGAACAGTTAACTAAAAAAAAAAAAAAAAAAACATTTTTGAATGCCGAAGTAATTTAAGCATTCCCAAAAGATTAGGGGTTATAAAGCTTAAATTTAATCCAATAATAGCTATTGTATTGATAATTAGTCATTAATTTCTGTTTGATGTTATATATTTTTGTGTGAAATAATTTGGTAAACATTACTTCACATTTAATGAAATTTTTAAGTAACCAAACTAAATATTGTTAGTTTTCTGTTTTCATCGATATTTGTATGTGCTAACCTAGGATGGACCAGACCTTGGTTCAGTTCTCTGGCATCCCACATGGTCTTCCAAGCCAGGAGTGATTTCTGAGCACATAACCCCTGATCATCACCAGGTGTGGCCCAAAAAGAAAAAAATTATTCTTCCTGGGATTAGAGTAGCAATACAATGGGTTGGGTACTTATCTTCCACATAGCTGGTGCATGATCAGTTCCTGAAACCAAATGTGCTCCCCTGATTCCCACCAGAGTTATCCTGGAGTTCAGAACCAGGAGTATCCAAAGAGCACATTTTTTCCCAAAACCAAAACAAACAAAAATCAAACTTGCTTTTAAATATTTATTTGCATAGAGTTCATGAATGTTCAAGCAGCTAAAAAAATCCTCTGGCTGGTGTGTTCTAAGATGAAAAAAGAATTACACAACTAAGCTG
Organism: Suncus etruscus; assembly: GCF_024139225.1. NCBI lineage: Eukaryota > Metazoa > Chordata > Mammalia > Eulipotyphla > Soricidae > Suncus > Suncus etruscus. The sequence continues at coordinate 73,996,299 of NC_064849.1, read as the reverse complement.
GACTTAATAAGTCAATTTATATCTTCCCAAGCCAAGGAGTATAAAGTTGTTAAAATGGGAGAAGCCCATATCATTCTTTTATGGTGGAGACTAAGAGATGGTTTCTTTAGAATAGCCTGGTATCTTGGGCTTTCTTGATTCCCATTCTTGGGATATAGTCAAGTGGAGACGTTGGCTTTCATTCTTATGCCTGTTCTGTTGGGGTGAACTGGGGGAGTCAACTGAAACTGTTGGGATGTACAAACTGTTTGTTCAGTTTCCCACCCTCTGTTGGGTAGGAGAGAAGCAGCCAGAATTTGGGAAAAGCTGTGTATTTGGCTTCCCACCTGGCACAGTCAGTTAGGCATGTGAGTGGCCAGAACATCAAATCCTGCCAAAAAGCAGACCTTGGCACTGACTCTAAGTAAGCAACGAGTGATAACAAAATATATTAACATTTATAGCATAAATCATGTAATGAAACAATAATAACACTAACATATGTGCTGGCACAATTGCAATTTATAGTACTGCCAGCATATTAAAGGGGGATAATCCAGATCTTTGCTCATTAAATATACCCTTGATTACTATTCATTATTTAAATCCCTTCTATAAATTATCCATTCATAGGCAATGACTCTATCTCTAATCTAAGTTGAAAGCTGAATGACAACTATTATGACAAAGGATGTATACATCAGTGACACTGAGGTCCAAAAATAATATAAATAAAAACTGCCATTTCAAGAAAATAATTGATAGAGCATTAGATTATTTTCATTGATTAGACTAGAGCACATTTTATTTTTCTAAATGTAAAATTTTAAAAAGACAAGTGTGAAGGCTGACACTTTGTACTGTGGAAGCATCCTAGTGCTTTGTGTATTTGCAACATTTTATTTATGAGTACATTCTTAAATATATAATGAAGTAAAAAAATCATTGTTCCTGCAAAGAAGTAAAAATGAAACTGAATACATTACCTTAAATTTATCTAGTGTAACGTAAATTATAAAAGAATTACACATAAACAATATATAAAATTATATTGCATGATAAAAGACATTTTAGAAAAAACTGTTAACATATATTACAGACATTTCCAGCATTATTACTAAAATTATAATAGAGAAGGTGAAAGCATCAAAAGCTGATTATATTTTGTGATGGATAGTACATAGAAGAAATAAATTCTTGAGAAACAAGACATGGGTTAATGAGACATAGTTTTCTTCAATTTTTCATAATGCACTTATTTATTTTTGATAGTAAATATTTGAAGCATTATATGGCATAAAGCAAAAATGATCAATAACAATTAAAATAATACATGCTAGGGAAATTAAATGTACTATAGATTAATTGAAATTCTATTTTTTTCCTGGTAAGTAGTCAGGTAGAAATGTTTTTGACTTAGTCCAAACATTGCAAAGAATTGCAACTGTTTAAATATAACAAATAAACTGGAAAAAAATCTCTATAAAGACTTCAGTACACTTCCATCCAGGACTCTGGTCAGAAAAGAAATTTAAGAGAAAAAGGAAAAATGAGCATAAAAATTAATTTATCAAGTCAGTATTAAGTGTACCTCTAAACTACCAAGAAAAGTATACTTAAAATTGCAGAATATATTTCCAAAAGCGAATTATATTATAGTTTACCTAATGATAAATATGTGTCAGTAAATAATGCTTCATCTTTTTGGTTTATGCATTTTATTTCAATAATGTGATTAATCAAGTAAATACAAACTGTATAATACCTATTATAGTAACTATCTAAAGGAATTTTAAAAATCAAAAAATTAGAAAACAGATAAAAACCCTAGGTTTTATTTTCTAAATTTTTACATTTCTAAATCTTTGAACTTAGGTTTAATTTATTGGGTTTTGATGTTAGACATCTCTTGCTAAATATTTCTCCAAATTTAAAAATGAACGACTAAATTAGATATTTTCTAAATTTAATAATGCACTCATAAATTTGTGTATTTCTTGCATTCAAGCTATTCTATGAAAAGAATTGAAAAATGCTAGTATAACTTAATAATAGCTAATGAAGCATAATATGTTGTCTTCTCAATTAAGCATTTATTATTTTTAGGTAGAATCAAAACTGATTCCTTGTGAACAACACAGATCTGTTTATCAAATAATTTTAACAGCAAATGTATCCCTTTGTAATAGAAAAAATAATTCTAAATTATTTTTCTGAACATATGTAACTTTCAATGTAACATGTGCTATAAAAATTATATCAATAATTATACTTTGCTAGTAATAACTCATGCTAGCAAATTAATTTTTTTCTTGGTCTACTGATGTAACAGTAGCAGTGTTCTTACCTTGCATGTGTAAAAGTCCCAATTAGATTAAAGGTATTATAGATTAACTATTTCATCTATAAATTGTATATATCTCATAAATTGATTAAATCTTATTTCAATGTATATATGCTTATATAGATTTCAAATGAAAATATAACAAATATATTTTCTGCCAAGATAAAAACTGATGCTGCGTATAACCTACAGAAAACTAAAGCTGAACAAAATTAAATTATTTTCAAAAAGGGGGCTGCTGAGTGGTGGCACAAGCGGTAAGGAGTCTGCCTCGCTGGCGCTAGCCTAGGACGAAGCACGATTCAATTCCCCATCATCCCATATGGTTCCCCAAACCAGGAGTGATTTCTAAGAGCATAGCCAGTAGTAACCACTGAGCGTCACCAGGTGCGACCCCCCCAAAAAAAACCAAAATTAAATTATTTCGTTTTTTGATTATTTAGATGTTTTTCATTGTTTTTTCTCTTCTCATCTATAATTTAGATAATCAGTCATTTCTAAACTTTTCAGCCTTTCATGTTTTTTAGCATTACAATTCATACTAAATGGGAACAAAATATTGTTTATGAACTGTCACTACATGATTATGTATGTGTAATGATTACTGAGACTATGAATAAAAATATCCATATTTTAGAAGTTTTTCATTAAGGTTTTATTATTTCTATGACTTATTTTTCAGCAAAAAATACTGTAGATTAATTTTGTTAGGCTCATGTAAGTGAAACATATAATGTTCATTCTTTTTCATATAGTATTTACTACAGTTTGTGTATAGCACAAGGTGGTCTCTTTTTGAAGTAACATCTTTGAGTAAAATCGCCTACATTTATTGGTTAACCTTGTTGGACATATATTTATGCAACTTCCATTAGAATAATCAGTTTTACTGCCTGATAATTATTAATATTGTTGAAGGCTTATCAATGTATGCACACTTGGTTTCTGTCTCTCTCTCTCTCCCTCTTTCTTCTATAAAGGTTTAGGTTTCTCTTCATAAAATAAGCATGCAGTGTTTGAATACTTTAAAAATTTTACACTTACTACTTTTAATTTTATTTTATAGAATTTTCGTGAGATTACATTAGCAATTTTCAGAGGTATTCCTAGCTTTGCTATTGTTAATTATTCCTGGTGATGCTTGGGGGACCATATTGAATGCTGGGCATTCAACCCTAACATGTCAAGTATAAGGCAAGAGTATCACTTGCCTTACTATGGCTCTAGCTGCTCCCTTTAAATAAATATATTTTTTCACATAATTTCTTTTGGTGGGATTTTATTTCAATTTTATTTTCACCTATTAAATTGCTACCACATTTAAGCTGAAGGAAAGGACAATGGTCAGGGAACTTGCCTTTCATGTGTCAGCATTATCTGATTTTGTATCTCCTCACCCTAACCCCCAAGAAACTCTGATAGTGATCCCTGAGTTAAGTAAAGATCCCTGAGTAGAACCAAATAAAGGCCCAAAACAAAAACAAGCAGAAATAAAATTCTAATACATAGATGTAGCAACAGAGTTCACTTTCACGTGGATGCAAATTGCGCATTAACTGACTTAGTAATATGTTAGATACTTGAAAGCAAATCAATATTGTTATTTTCAGGTATGTATGTTTATTTTGGGCAACACTAAATAGATAAAATATTGTCAACGTGTATATATAATTTGTTTTCTAAATGTATCTGATATTCAAATTCCTAAACATTGATGTGGAGATTAATTTTATTACCAATTTTATTAGGTATTTCATGGAGGGAAAGGGGAAGAAAACCCCTACTTGAAATATATCACTGTGGAACTAGAAACTTAGGAAAATAACTCAATGTTTTGCAAAAACGAAAATGTAAATGAGCAGATCCTCTTAGAATTAATGATAAGATTATTGGAGTCATCATATTTCTTACATTATGATGAATGAGCTCTTCCTTAAAACAAGAGTTAATAAATTCAACTGCCTTCTTTTAAAGAGTGTATTTAAGAAACAGGCAAATTTTAAGACACATACATACATAATTCGCATATATGTGTTTGAGTACCAGGATATAATTGACTTCAACCCTTCCATTGACAGACTGTCTTACCTCAGAATAGTCCCTTAGTGTCTTAACAAATTATTGACCTTAGAGTTGTAACAGGTAACATACTAGTAGAGTAATCAGAGAATTAGATAAGATTGTGTGCTCTGCTTCTGAAAATCTCACAATGTTTAAAGTATTATTGACAGTACAGAAATATGTTGAATAGTGCTATTGTTGTTCTTTAATTTGAAGCATATTTAAAACTGAAGCTCTTCACAAAGATTAGCAGAACACCAATATTCTAAAATAGTTTATTATTTCACAAAGAATGATTTACATCCAAGTCAAAATATGAATTAGTTTTGAGTTTTCTTATTTTTAGTTCAATACCACACCATGTGGTTAGCATAGTCAAATGCTAAAATCATTGTATGAGAAAGGAATAAAATAACATTTAAATCATACAAATTTTGAGTAAGCTGGAAATAATAGTTTATTCTAACTTTTTGATCAGTGGTTTTAAAAGCAGAATTAGCATGCACTAAATCTTTTCAATCTATTTACCTAACTACTGCTAAAATTAATGGCAGTTTTTAAAATGCATAGAACTCTACACCAAATAAAGCATTCCACTCTTAGCATTATCAACAGGGCATTTTTAAAGCTGTTAGAAAGCCTATATAGTTAGGTTATTAGGATTCATTAATTCACCTTTACTGCCATATCAAAATTTCAAAGTAAGAAATCAGTATTTTTGTATTGTATAGTTTACTTTAAAATGGTATATTGGGAAAAGAGAATATATATTTCAGTAACTAAAACACAATATCAAATCATATATGTATAAAACATAACCATATAATTTATTATTTTTGTGATCTGAAAATTAGATTTCATACCTCAAATTCCTAAAGCTAATTCTGTTGACAGTATAAGTTGTGATGATAATCTACTGCAAAGTCTAAGAGGAAGTTTTAATGTTAGAACAACTGTATTTTTGTATCTAACTAGATCAGTTATTTTAGAAAAAAATTACCTAGGAAATTTAATAAGATATTTATTACATTTTCATTGGAAATTGGTGAATTTTCTTTTATAAAATTAGAAAATTATGATTTAAATCTATTAAAATCAGTTTTGTCTCTGTAACTTTTTTTTCTATTACAGAAATTGCTATTTGATAAATCACTTCTGAGATAAAGATGGAGTTAAAAACTTAAATTTAAAAAAACCTAATTTCAGGAGCCGGAGCACTGGCACAAGTGGGTAAGGTGTCTGCCTTGCCAGTGCTAGCCTAGAATGGACATAGTTCGATCCCCTGGCTTCCCATATGGTCCCCAAGCCAGGAACAATTTCTGAGTGCAAAGCCAGGAGTAACCCTTGAGTGTCACCGGGTGTGGCCCCAAAACAAAACAAAACAAACAAACAAAAAGCTATTTTCAAAGCAAGTAATAAACCTTAAGCACAGCCGGGTATGACCCAAAAACCTAAGAGCAAGTATTTTGAATATATATTTATTAATGTCAAACTTTGGTATTATTATTCTTAGTTATAAATTTAAAAATATTAACTTTATGGATTTCCATTAATCTTATTTTTGATCAACATTCCTAATTATTTTGAATTTTAATATATAATTATTAGTAAAATATTATGTAGTTTTCTTGCATTTATTTTTGATTTAAATTTTCTTAGTATGTCATTAATAATATATTTGATGTTATAATATGAATTTTTCTCTAAGTTATCTGTTTTGTTATTAATCTCCAAAAGCTATATACTCTGTTAAGTATATAAGGTGGATATTTTAGGTCAGTAAGTTCTGTTATACTAGTAACTATTTTTCTATTTCACATTACAAAAAAAACTGGGGGAATGCATGAGAGATCTTTGAGCCAGTGGTACTCAGCTCAGTGGTACTCAGTGGTACTCAGTGGTACTCGGACTCTGCTCAGGCACGATTTCTACGGGCAGCATCGGGGAATCAAACTGGGCCAGCTGAATGCAAGACAATCACCTAACCTCTGTAATATCTCTTAGACTCTCTTAGCCTCTATTAAAAAAGAAGACTCATATTTTTGTGTGTGTCTCTAACTATGTAGAAATTCTTATCTAACGTGTTTGCTTCTTCTCAATACATTTTGTCTTATTTCAACAGATAAAATATATCAATTGTATCTTTCAGATACATATCATTTCTTCCTCTTATGTCTAAATATTTTGTTTTTCAATATGTGCACATAGACGTGTATTGACAACTAGAATGTGGCTTACAATATCCGTTTGCCTCTATTTTTACAAAGAATTGTGCAGCGGTTACTAATGAGTTGAATTCATTTTATTATATTTACAGGTTTATAATTCTTTCTTTTCCAATTCACGTATGATTTTCACAGAAAGATGTAGTATCAGCTTTTATTTCCAAAACAATAGAGTTTTCTCTTATGGCTCCTATACAATTACCAGTACTAAAAATTACTGAATTAAGCTCTTTAAAAATGCACAAATTCTTTTAAAAGAGTTTATAAATGTGTCAGATTTGTGTTTCATGTGATAAACAGCCAGAAATAAAACCTAGTCCATTTCACTCTAAAACTTTTATGTTGTCATATCTTCCAGGGCAATACTTTGTATCCTCAACTGAATCTCTCTATAACTAAAAGTGCAAGCCCAGCTCCTTCCCTAGCAGAGTTATGTGACAGTGTTGCTAGTTAAAATTAATACTTACTATTTCAAGTTTTTGCATGCCTTATTCTAGGGTTCTTTTTAATTTTAATACTAATGTGTACATCCAAAATGGTTTTTCTGCCTATCTCATAACCAATATGAATCCAGGTCACAATTAAAATATAACTTTCTCTATTTCACAGTGCTCAGAAGTGACACTTTCAGGCACCTCAATTAGTTAACTATGATGTGTTTTAAACTGAGAAAAGCAAAAGAATGAAAAATTCCGGAAAGGTTTACACAAGCATAGTAGAATTCTGTAGTCCCAAAAGCCAAAGTCACTGTGGACTGATTCCATATTTTTTTAATTTTTTAATTTTGTGTTTTGTCCAATAGCTGAGTTACAAAATTATTGGTATATGAATTTTAAGCATATTATATTTTAGGCACAAATATTACAACAATTCTACCCCAGTATCAAACCCAATCACCAGTGTTCCCATACTACATCATCCCTCCCCTTCACACACAAACCCCTAACTCTGCATGACACATTGACAGGTATATTACAAGTTGGGTGATTGCAGCTTGTATTTTATTTTATTGCAGCCTCATATTTTCAGTGTTGAGTCAGTAATTTAGATGTATCGTAATATCACCCACCCAAAGTCTCAACCTCTGTGTAGCTGCAAGGAAAGGTGAAACCGTGACATTAACTGACTCCACTTTTATGAAGAATGGCCCTGTTAACCCAAACTCTAGATACCAAGAATCAGATTTGCACAAGCACCAAATTAACTGGTGTTGTCTGGTGCTTTTCTTGAAACTTGTGGGATTTCCAGTAGACAGTGAAGAACAGAGCTGCCTCTAGAAGCAAACTAAGCATTGTGCTTGTCAGAGTGTACCATGTTTCCCAAATGACTTATGACTTCACTCCTCTTTTGTTTCAAGCTACATCTTTCCATCTGTCTTTGTGATTTCTTAATTGAATTCTGCGTTTTAATAAAAAGCACATAGTGATGGCTTATTAAGCCAGAAATCAAAGTACCAGAACAATAAAAGCTGTCTCATTGTTAATCTTCTTGGAGAAGAATGATTGTTCACCATCTTAACATTTCACAATACTGGGAATTATATAAAAAGGTTCAATGTTTGTTCTTATGTCTATCAACTGACCCTTTAGAAAATGTTTCTTAAAAAAAGCTAGGTAAATATCCTTTCATTTACCATTTCCTAGGATACAAAATATTATTGCACTATAGCAAGTTTGAAGTTATTGTGTTTGTTTTATAGGGTTTTCAGAATGAATGATCACAGATGAAAAATTAAGCAAGGTATTGTTCATGGACCAATGTAGATTAATTCTGATGTCAGTGTGAGCAAAGTTGATTCCTTCTGAGACCTTCCAAGAGAAGGTCTGTTCTGGGGCACTTTCTTGATCTATGTACAGGCATCTTCCTTCTCTTCCATCATTAATGTCTCCATGTTCAGAATTTTTCTTTTAACAAAGTTATTAGGCATTTTGGATGAAGGATTTCTATTTCACTTAAAGTTGATTCTATCATTAAGCCACAAGCACCACTTTTCACATCACTTATTTATTTATTTTTTTTTTTAGAGAGAGATAGCATGGAGGTAAGGCATTTGCCTTTCATGCAGAGGGTCATTGGTTCAAATCCCGGCATCCAATATGGTCCCCCGAGCCTGCCAGGAGTGATTTCTGAGTGTGGAGCCAAGAGTAACCCCTGAGCGCTGCCGGGCGTGACCCCCCCCCCAAAAAAAAAGAAAGAAAAATGACCCAATTTATTTATTTACTTTGAGCTGATTCTTATTAAACATTTTCTAAATTCAAGACATGCTATTTTTGTTAGGTTTACCTGTTATAAATGCCAATGAAAATATCACATAAAAACTAAAGCTAGTGTAAAATTCAGTCTTAAATCATAAAAAATGTATTTTAGTTAGTTTTGGATATATTAATAACTTGATTTCACATAAAGTATAAGAAGGTAAGTCCTCATACTTATTCATTAGGATTTTATTATTGTCTTAGTCTTTCAGGTGTTATTTGAAAAGAAAGCAAATTTTTAATATTTTATTAGTTGTGATTCAGGACATTATAGCTAAATTGGATATTAGATATATACTATGTTAGTATTTCATTAACACTTATTAATGCTACATTTAATATTACACTTCAAAATAAATCTGGTAAGATCACTCTGTCATATTTTTTTACCAGAGATATTCTTTGTAGCTTTGATATTTTATTAACCTCCTAGCAAATTGTTGCAATCTAGTACTCTATACCACAGGAAATAAATCTTAAAGTTATTAGTGATTAAGTGTGCCAACTGAGAGAAAATCTGTTTTTAAACACTCAAAGAGTCTCTTTTACATAGGGCTCATCAGTACCATTAAAATTCTAATGTGCCCCATAACTCTTGTGGGTTTTGTGCTGGAGATTGGATAGCTGCTGACCTTGAATTATTGCATTCTGCTTTTAACAGCTTGTGAATTGAGATCTGTGTGTCATCTTCTGGGAAATAACATTCTCTGACATTGCTCTTCTGTCTAACCTAAAACTATCTGCATATTTTTTCTTGGTTCTCTTTTAAAGATTATGTTTATATGTTTCTATTTGTGAATATTTTCTTGGATTTTATTGTATCAAATTGTAAGATACACACAAATTAAATTGGTTATGTCTTTATAGTGACTGAGATATGGATGCATAATACAAATGGCAATGTAATGGTGAAAATAAGCATTATAAAGCTTTATTGCTTAAAATAATCAGAATCCGTTTAATAGAATATGTGATATCTGAGCATTGTATTTTACTATTATGACATGCTAAAACTTAAGTGGTATTAAGATACACTTATATTTTTATGTCTATAGTAGCTCACATATTAAATTAGTACTTAATGATTTATGAACTAAAAGAATAAACATCACATTTATATTGGACATATAACAAAAACTCAATAAGATATCTAGTTTATATAACACCAGATTTACAATTTTTCAGATAGAATTATTGTTAAATCTGCCTCTTTCTGAATTAGGTTGATAAAATAATTTATGTGTTTTGACCTAATAATATTCTCTTAGACATCTCCTATATCTAAATAAGAGGAAATGACTCCCTTTAATTTTAAATATGTATTTTCTTAAAATATATAACAAATCATGCTGTCCAATAATGTGAAGATTTGTTTCAGAATAAAGGTCTCTGTTCTTTTAGAAATGGCTACCTCGTGAGTTTGACACTGGCTATATATTTGGGTAATGAAAAGAGCAAAGTCATCTCCTGTTTCTCTGACTATTTTGCTCTTCTCTCTTATAAAGAAGAAAAGAAAAATAACTTTATCTTGCTAAATATCACATTTCTCTATCTAATCACATAGGGCAATTGGTCCTCTTGTCATGGAAGCATCTGGCATCGATCTGCTTGGATGATCCTGGGAATTGAAACTTTTAGCAGCCAAATGAGTTCCAAAGAACTATCAGGGCCTTGGTGGATAGGATTTTTAATGAATATCAGTTTTCATTTTTATACACAGAATTTCATTTATTACATATACCAAACTTCTTTAAAGTATCAACCACTAAATTTTTTGGTAAGAATTACACAATGCCAAATCAGTCATTCAGATAATAAAAAAGACTTTTACCAAAGGTTTTCATTTTTATTGCCTAGTAAAGAGCTCATTACTGTTCAGATGTAATGTGATATTATGTCATGTCATATGAATACTAGATATTCATCATTTATATTCTTATTTTCCTGTCTCATAGCATATTCATATCAGGAGAATAATTGAAATGCATTTTGTTACTAACAGAATTAGTATTATTTTGATGTTGATATTTTTGCATTTTCATTAAATAATGCTGATAAATTAGCAAAGTAAAAGTTAATGTTTGTTTTTATTTTTTTTTTGTTTTTACTTTTTTTGAGGGACCACACCTGGGAATGCAGACTGTTATTATTTAAATGTTTCTTTTTCTTTTCTTTTTTCCATTTATTATGTTTTATTTTACAGTTCATTCTCAGAGCAGCTGGATTGAGGGGAAATTACATTTCTTTGATGAACCTTGGAGTGGAAAGAAAGGACCAATTTCCCCCACCTCTACAGTGCTACAGTGCTACAGTGGATTTTATTACTTACTAGCCTATATATATATATAAAATCACCATGATTACAAGCATGCTTGCAGTTGGGTTTCAGTTATAAAAAAAAAAAAACACCCCACTTCATCAGCACCACTGATACCCTCCATCTCCCTCTTCCCCCTCCCCTAGCCTTTATTCAAGATAGGCATTTTATTTCTCTCACTCATTTACATTGTTATGGTAGTTGTTAGTGTAGTTATTTCTCTAACTGCATTCGCAACTCTTTGTGGTAAGCTTCATACTGTGAGCCAGTCCTTCCAGCCCTCATCTCTGGGCATTATTACAATAATGTCTTTTATTTTTCTTAAAACCCATAGATGAGTGAGACTATTCTGTGCCTCTTTCTCTCCCTCTTACTTATTTCATTCAGCATAATAGTTTCTAAGATTACTTCTCAACTGTATTAATCAAAAAGGTGGATCATACTTTCAAACTTCAAAGTTTCATAATTATTTTATACTTCAAAGTTTCATAAGTATGAGAAATATTTGTATCTTGAATGATATCTGCAAGTACATTATACATTAAAACATTTACAGCTATTTATTTATACATATATGAAATATAGTGCACTTAATATATATTTAATATACATGCTTTCAATAGTAGGATATTCTATATGATTTTATAGATTCATATAAGCTCCTTGCCTTGATGCTTATTTAAAAGCTATATATATTTAATATCATTACAATGAAGATTAATGAAGAAAATATCTAAGAAATCATACATAACCCAGATTAGATGTTTTCTATATTTTTTCTAAATTTATGAAGAGATGTTTTCATTAATAGTTTAGTACTATTCTCTCATTCATTTGGTATCATGCTGTGGTCTCTCATTTATTCTAAATTTATTGAAAAACATTGAATCAGCTTCAACCGTTTAAGGTAGTTTAATCAGAACTATGTCCTAAAATGTAGCATGAGTGCGGTATGGACCAGGAAAAAAGTGCTTTTTTAAAATCTTCAAAATGTTTTTCCTCAAGAAGTGATTCAGGATGAATTTCCACTCTTTCATATGATATGCTAATCTGAGTGTTCATTACAGGATATTGTTTATGTACTTTGAGAACTATTTGGGAATCATTACATGACAGCTGTCTTCTTAATATCCTTGTAGAAATTAGTTATTCTATTTCAGGAAACTATACCAGTGGTCTCAATGCATCTCCATAAATAAAAATGTAAATTTGTTTCTGAATTATCTAGTCTGTATATTATAGATGTCTGGGATTCATAGTGCTCACTTGTTAAAATATAGACTTATATACAATGATAATATGCAAATAGTCAAACTTGATATGATTAAAGTAATTAAAACTAATGAAGCGATAAAAATAAAAGACAGGTAGTTAGACTTACATACAAAAGTTATTCACAGTAATAACAATTTCACAATCAAATTTAACCTCAATAAAGTTAAACACTTTCCATTAGAGAACACCATGCAGTTCACTAATTTAAATATTTATGTTATAACATAAACATCTGCTTGTAATAATGTTCAGTTTAACTATTTAACATGTGTCTACTGAGAATATTCACTTCTGCAATTAAATGGAATAAGAAAGAAAAAATAGTTAAGGTTATGAAGATCATTGTTTTTCATAGTACTTGGGAATATTATTATATATAAAGTAACTAGTTTATGAGCTAACTTTTAGAATAAATAAATGCACTTATAATATGATTTTAAAATAATCCAATATAAATTGTAAAATGCTATTCAATTTATTGAATAATTGACAATCTCTAGACAAATAAGGAAATTCTGTAAATCAATGATTTTTTTGATTTTTGTGTTAACCTCGATGTAGATAAGTCTATTTTCAGCAGCTTTTTCTATATAAAAATACATATAAATGTCATGAGAAATAAATATGTCTCGTTATATGTATTAAAAAGTGAGACATATTCCTTCCTACTTTTTAAGCCAACATTTGAATACAATATTTTGGAAATGTAAGAACATCATGTAACAATCAATATTCTGTTATTACCTTAATGTAGCTATACTTTCACTTTCAGTGAATTATCAATTTCTCATAGCAGCAAAAGTCTTGTTTTTGTTAAAACCAAATTATTCCATTCTTTCTAAGCCCTTTTCTAGTTTTCCTTATGCATCAGCTCTAAGACTTTTAAAACTATGTTTTGTGTAATATGTAGAATAAGTATCAATATATTAGACTAGTAGAAAGCTGATTCTTAAGAACATAATATTATTATGTAAAAATTAGTAAGCAAAATCCAGAGACTGGAGTGATAGTGCTGGGAGACATTTGTACTTACCTTCCACACAACAAAACTGGATTTCAATGCCATGGTCATATGGTACCCCAGCATCTCTAGGAGTGATCCTAAGTACAGAGCAGAAGTAAACCGATGAGTGTCACTTAAGATAAAACAAAAAGTGTTATGTAAATCCTTAAATAAATGTGTGTCTATTAAAGAGAAAGAATAATTTACAACTTCATAGAAATAACTAAGTCATATGTTATTGCTACATTAAAATTGTCACGATAGCTAAACACAGAGGGTGAGCATTACATTAAATCATTAGTAACTAAGTTCTGCAAAATGCATTATTAGCACTAGTTATATAATGGGACAGGTATTTTCTAAATTTATATACTTAATTTAAAATCTTAGCAGATTTTTTGGCATGTTAAAAAAAGCAACTACTCTATACTGATATTATGGGAATATCAGACACCAAAGTGCAAGTGTGAGATAATTTAAACCACTTAGAAATGTGAGGTGTTCTAGTCCAGGGGACCAAGAACCCCCCAAACCTGGTGGGTCTTCAGGGCCACACCTGGTTAATCGGGCCCTGGGGGGAGGGGGGAGAAATCCCTCCCTATGCATCCAAAAACTACAGAACCGCGCGGGGGCTCATGCCCCCACGTGTACTTCATGTATTAAGAGTATTCCTTACTGTTATGTTACGTTTTATGTATCCAGAATCTTTATTTTGTATTGTGCCCTTTCCCACATCCCTACAAAGCTCTTTTTTATTCCTTTACTCTCTACCCCCCCCCAAACATCTCTAATCTACATTACTCTTTTTAATCAGTAGTGTACAAGCCTTATCACAGACCAAAACCGTGTATTGTGTGTAACAACCCCAAACTGTTTCAAGATACATAAAATGAACACGTATTTCTTTAGAATATTTTGTGTTTTTTCTCTGACAGCTATAATTCTTACTAAATGTTGTCTTATATAGTGATGATTCTAACCACTTTTCATCTTCTCTTTTTGAGCTGTTTAACAAGGAATCTTAGAGAAAGAGTCCCCCAGATTAATGCTTATGATTTGAACCATAATTGTTCTTATCACCCCCATATGCGCCAAGAACACCACGTTGGCATTGTTCCTTTTTTGCATAGGCACATTAAAATGGGAAAATACTATACATATAAATAAGATCCTATCTAATAGAGATTGGTACAGACAATCTTATAGTGCAAAGGTACCCTTACACCCTGAACATTGACATAACGACCTGGCACAGACCTCAGAAGAAAGGGCATTTCCCTGAACCAGGGAAGCCATCCACAAAACATCCAGGCTGGTCTATAGCATCACCTGGAAGCAATCCTCTACCAAGGAAGACTCTACACTGCTCAGACATTGTCTGCTCAAACGAGACTTCCATTAACACTGAGAAGACTTAACAACAACAACGACCTGCTTACAGGACCAGGGCCCTCCCTGCGTTGCACTTTGACTGTGAGGTGAAAACCAGAGGATGCTCCACATCCTGACTTCAATGTTGGATATACAGACTCCAGGATCTTTAATACAGAAGCTTGATACCAACAACAGAGACCGTGTGAAAAATATAAGTGTGTTGGGCACTACAGACAATGTCTTGGATTGGACGATCTAGCTTGCCTGGAGCCTAGAGTTGGTCTTGTGCCAGGAACCTTCAGGGGTCGGGTCTTTTTGTATTTAGACCAAGGTTATTTCTTTCCATGTCCCTCATATTTTGGTGGGCCTATGCAAACAACAATTGCCACTCTAACACCATTTTTGCTGTGCTCCTTTGACTCTAATCTTTAAAAGAAACCCACTTAGATTTGAGGTTAACTTAAGCTAAAATGCTGGAATATGGAAATGTAAAAAAAAATGCTATGCCTGTAATGTTTAAGGAGTTATGTAAGTTTTATGGCTTTAGATTGCCTTGTGTGCTGTTAAGAAATATTACAGTGTGTTACAATCTTAATGTTCTTTGGATGAAATTTCAAAGTTGGGATATCAGCAAGGGGACTTCTGAGAATTATGTTATGTATTGTCCTTCCATTGTAACTTTACCTTGTCCTCTTTCTTTGCATTCTTGTTCTCATAATTAAAAATAAAAAAATTAAAAAAAAAGAATAGACAAAAAAAAGAAATGTGAGGTGTTATCATCTAAATTATAAACCATAGTATCAAATCTTGATAAATCTCATTAATTCATTGATTTTTATAACTAGGAGAGAAATTAATATTTGTGTTGAATATACTCTTGTAAATTTATTCTATTTTAATAAAATGTTTTAGTTGTATAATAATGTAATTTATCACTAATATAAATGATTGCAAATTTTGCCAGATATGGTAGTATAATTGGAAAAGAAGAGAAAAATATTTCAAGACAGGGAAATTTTTTCCATATACATTATTTTAATTAATGCATATATTTACATAGAATAAATGTATTTTCAAAATATTTTAGTTGATTTTCAGTTTTTTTTGTTGATTTTATGGAGTTATACCTGGCACATGCTAGATGTTTATTAATTCAACTTTTTACTAATTAATATGACTGTTTATGTTATGCTACCTTTCTCAGATACAGTCAATACTACTTACATATTTATTGATATCATTCTGCTTATATTTGGGTTATAATAAAACTAGAGTTTAAAAAATAAAATTCTAATATTAATTGACCTCTAAACTTACTGCTGCTTCATCAAATTCCTATATATTTATAAGTAGAATCTCCAGTCACTTTTATTAAAAACCAACTATTATAACTTAATCTTAAAAATAGAGGTATGCATTCATATAATCAAACATTTTAATATTAATAAATTGGCCAAAATTTTAAAAATCTGATTAGTGAATTTTAGAATCTATTTTCAATGAATAATTAGATGCAAATATTTAATTTTGGGTTTTTGTTTGTTTGTTTGTTTTGTTGGCCCCACCCAGTGATGCTCAGAGGCTATCCTGCTATGTGCTCAGAAATCGCTTCTGGGCTTGGGGGACCTATATGGACTCCAAGGATCAAAACTGAGGTCTGTCTTGGTCAGCTGCATGCAAGGCAAATGCCCTATCCACTGTTGCTATCGCTCCAGCCCCAAGAGGTAAATATATAATAGGTAAAAGCTATTTAAAATCTTTAAGAATTGTCTACATATTTTTATATGTTTCTTGGTAAAATTACATGATCAAAAACTATATTTTTATATAAGAAATAAAATTTCATCTCCATCTATACAGTGACAAGAACAACACAAAATAGGGAAGCATGAGAGAGACAACATATATGCTTTTTTGGGAAAGAAAAAAAAGGTATATATGTGTTTAGATATAGTGCGGATAGTTATTATATGCTTAAAATACCTGGCTAAATGAAGTTGGTTGCTGATATTTTTTTTTAAAAGAGGTTTGTAAGGAAAACTCTGATTTTATCCACCTTCAGCTAAAAGTCCATAATCTTTAATTTTATTCTTATGCCTTCTCAAACAGTTTTTTTCTAATAAGTTTTGTTTTAGTGATTGTATTTAATTCAATCCAAAAGTCTCAAAGTAAAAGGTCTTGACCCTATTCAAGGAAAACTGGCAATACAATTTCTCTAGAATGCCTCCTAGTCCCCATTTTTCAAATAGGTACTACAACGTTGGAATGTATAAAAAAAATATTTTACATAGCTAACGTCTCCTCACCTTCTATATATCATACATGAACTATGATTCTTGATATATTCTATTCAGCACTAGAACTATATACATATTTTAGTATAACTACATTTAATATCAATTGAAGGACATTATTAATTGAATATTGATTCTCAGATCTGGTGGCTTTAGAAACTACTATAAAATATCACTTTTGTCATTTGAGGAAAAAAAGAAACTTCATATGTTCAGATGTATCATACTATAAAAAATAGAACATCATCATTTTTTTCCCTTTTAAAGTTTTTTTTTCTTAAATTTTAAATTTGGAAGGATAGTGGTGTAATCCAGGCCATGAAAGGCGCCTTTCATGTGGCCAAGCTAGATCTCCCTAACTCCTGTGGTGATTCTTGAAAGTAGTATCAGGGTTAAGCCTAAGCACCACTAATGTTGTCAATGAAAATAGTTTCAACATTCAAGTAGATCATATCACTTAATTTTTGGCATTTCATAAAATGAGAAACTGATGTTTTCCTAGTAATGTGGTACTAAAATATGGACAAACAATGCCTCAAAATGCTTTATTTGCACTTTTTTCAGAATTAAGATATTTTTTTCTTCTGTCACTTAAAATCTAATTATAAAATTCATATCAAAAACATTCTCCAAAAGTAACCCTTGAGCGAGCACTGCTGGATGAACCCCCTCAACCCCCCCCCCAAAAAAGAAGAAAAATAGAACATTTTCATCTCAAACAAATAATTTACGAGAAATAGAGTCACATGTGTCAGGAGTAGAATCTGAAAAACAGTATTTCTGACAAACACAGAGGTATTGTTGTTAAAAGAACACTAATGGGCCCGGAGAGATAGCACAGCGGCATTTGCCTTGCAAGCAGCCGATCCAGGACCAAAGGTGGTTGGTTCGAATCCCAGTGTCCCATATGGTCCCCCCGTGCCTGCCAGGAGCTATTTCTTGAGCAGACAGCCAGGAGTAACCCCTGAGCAATGGCCGGGTGTGACCCAAAAAACAAACAAACAAAAAAAAAAGAACACTAATATCTTTGGACACCAATTACTTGGGATATTCTTGATTAATTAGCTTTCCTGATACTTTTACAAATTTCAGATTGTTGTTCCCATAGCCATTCTGCTTATGTCTTTCAAAAAAATTGAGATGAGTATCTAAAGTTAACTCTAAAGGTTTTAAGAAGATAAACCATTTACAGTCTATAAAGTAATATGATTTAGCTGCCTGCAGATAGCTAGAAATCTCCCAGTAGACCTTCACCCATTTCAAAGGTTAAAAAATGCTACCTTCATTGAACTATTTTTTTTACTCTTCTGACATTTCCTTCAGTTAAATGAACATTAAATTGAGGGATTTTTAGATTTTAAATTGTAATGTTTCCACATTTCACCTTTATGTTTTAATTAATTTGTGAGTCCATAAATTAACACTTTATTCTCATCCTCTGCTACATTAGTAAAGTATTCGTTAGTTCTATTGCAATTAACATTTCAATTTCCTTTCATTCACTGAAAAAATTGTGTAGATATTATCTGACTATTGAAGAGGAGCTATTTCTGAACAGATGTTTTTGAGATAATTTTACAATTATGTTTTCTGAAAGAAGGGTCTTATTGATTTTTTCTTTCTCTTAACTTGCTAAATGATTTCATATTTTTATAAAATATCTGCCTCAACTCTATCATCTCTGATACCTTAAAATACATCTCTTGGCTTCAGTTTTACACAGGAATTAATATCTGCTAAAATGTTGCCTTGCATTTGATCAAATGCCAGAGTTGCATACAAAAGTAAAGCATTTTATTTAAATATCAGTTTCTTATACATGCTTAATTAAAATAAACTGCATGAAAATCTGCTCCTTAAAATAAAGTGGTTTTTATATTCTCTTATATTAACACACTCTCCTTTACTTAGCAATAATCTTCAGTGATACCTTAAAAGAACATTTTTTCATGGCAATATGGAACATATTATAGGGATAATATCTTATATCCTGAGAAGCACACAAATAAA